>NC_044497.1:9822500-9990000 GCF_902362185.1 Chanos chanos | reverse complement strand
GAGTTGGTCCCAGGGGCCAACACACTCAACTATGCGCAAGCGCGCGCACACACACACACACACACGCACATGCACTGAGAGTTTTCCAATTCTTCAGTCACAGGTAATATCATCCTCTCATTGTGAGACTGTCTACTGAAAGCATATGATTCAGAAAACCCTGAATGCGTGACATATGAAAATTATTTCTTGAGATCATAGTTTACTCCTCAATTCAAAGCATTTAAATCAAATAACTGGCCTCACATTGTAATCTGTTAATTTTCATTTCAAAACAAACAAAAAAGTGAATGCTCATCTAGTAAAAAATTCATCTTGGCCTGAGATCAAATAACTTCAAAAGCATTTTTATGACAAAAGAAAAACATGAAAACAACAACAACAAGACTTCTTTGTAGGTAGTTCCACATCAGTTGTTGTTCATGATGTTAGAAAGTGTTAGAAGCTCTTTACCCATACATCATCAGGCACAATGGCACTGGCACTTTTCCATTCCCTCTCAGTTTGAGTGAGTGTGTGTGTGTGTGTGTGTTTGATGCGTAAGACCTTTGTTTCACATTCACAGTTATTCCAGCAGGACCAAACTGGAGCAGCAGGAGAAGAGAGAGTGGAACAGGGAGCCAGTGAATGAGAGAGTTAGAGCCACACTCAGTATCCTGCTGTGGAGCTGGTCACTTTGTAATGACTGCCCATGTCCATATCAATTGCCTGGCTGGTTCCCTTGCTGCGGGATCAGAACCCCTGGTGGACTGGTGCCTATTCTTTTTTGATTACAGCTATAGGGACAAAGCTCAGGGGGGTTGAAGGGACTGCGGAGAGCAAGTGAGTGAAGTGGTGTTCACTTATTCAGAGAATCAGTAGGGAAACACACTGTAACACACATACACACAGAGAGGTCACGGGTCAGAGGGCAAAGGGATTAGAACCTGCAAGAGGAGATTTCTTTTTATTTATTTGTTATTAATTAATTTTATTATTAGTGTGTAATTGTGATTGTGTAAAAAGCAATATTTTTTGGAATTAGAATAAAATTCTGATATCTATATTATTATAACTCACTGAACAAATTTGTTACTGATTACAGTTGGATTATAAATCTTTGGTAGTCACAGATATAAACTGGTAATACTAGTTGCAGCTCAGTAAATGCAAAACAATCATTGTTAGCGCACAAAATGTTTGAGGAATACCAGCAAATTACTTTACACATATATCTTTTATACAACACATATGCAAATTCAGTTGTTTTTTTCAGCTTCCAAGCCATTCTCCAGTGGATACATTTGTTTACCCCCTGGATTTTGGTCACAGCATAACAATATGTTGTCATGCACACCCATGCACCAATGACAAGACATCCTACCTTCCACCTAGTGTTATCCTACATAATCCTCTCTACCCCCATTTACACCAACACACAGCAGGAACACACACTTGCCCTCTCTCTCTCTCTCTCACACACACACACACACACACACACATATATATATATATATATATATATATATATATATATATATATATACACAAACCATGTCAGCCCTCAGACGAACATTAGTGAGCCCTGGTCTCATTTAAATCAAACTGTAGTGAACTGAACAAAGAATACATTTCAAAATGAAAACACAAGAACAGATTATAATGGATTTGAGCTTAAGATCTGCTGCTACTTGATACATGAGATCCTAAAGATCATGAATTTGGGAAAGGGTGTTAAGACTGTATTTTACGAGTGTCACGCTTTTTTGCTGGTTGTGTTTTGTGTGTGTGTGTGTGTGTGTGTGTGTGTGTGTGTGTGTGTGTGAATATCAGTCTTGTGGCAGGGCAGACCGCACTATACTAACTAATGATTAACTAATGGTACCTTCTAGTTTTTATTGTTATTCTTAGTTTTTATTCTTATTGCACATATTTTCCCTGCTTTCTTTCCTTTTATCTACTTCATCTATTTTTATCTAATTTATTCTTGTCTCTTCTATTTTGCACAGTCTGAGTTTGACCAGGTTTACATCTCACTACAAGTTATATACTGCGTACTGTGTTAATAACTGTGTATGTGACAAATAAAGTTCTTTATTCTTGACTCTCAACTCTAATGAGGACTCAGCTTCATCTTTTAGTCACATAGTCACCAGAAAAGAGAATATCAGCCAAAGAGTGAGAGAGAGAGAGAGAGAGAGAGAGGGGAGAGAGAGAGAGAGAGAGAGAAAGAGAGAGAGAGGGAGAGAGAGGGAGAGAGAGAGAAAGAGAGAGAGAGAGAAAGAGAGAGAGAGAGAGAGGGAGAGAGGGAGAGAGGGAGAGAGAGAGAGAGAGAGAGAGAGAGAGAGAGAGAGAGAGAGAGAGAAAGAGAGAGAGAGAGAGAGAGTGTCTCTCCACTGGTATATTGTGTGTGTCCACGAACCCCCACCCTCTCTTTGGTGGACAACTAGGCAGGTCAGCAACACTGCTGTCAATAACTGTCCTTCACATTTAACAAAGCTCATAGTGCAGGAACAGGACCAGAGCGTGCGCGGAGCTTATCTGCTGGTTACGGCTAGCATCCACTCCCTTCCTTCTCCCAGTGACCACACTATCTTTCTATCTGATCAGCACAGCCTCAGGTCACAATGTACACCAGTGCGACTCGAGAAGAACACAATTCTATGAGGGAGTGTGAGTATGAGTGTGTATGCCTGTGACTAGTGGGCTGGCCAGTGGGATGTGGTTGATGGACCTCCTCAATGCCAGTCTTCCTCTCCAGGTTGGTAAAGTCACTTTAATGAGTGCAGTGAATGGACTGCTGCCACATGCCTGATCAGCCTCTTGGCGTCTCTCCACGGCCTCCTCCTTTGTTCAAGGACAATTGGGAGGGACTATTAGATCCCCAAGGTCCTATTAGCTCCCCAAGGTCTTCTGGAGTCATAGAGGAGAGCTTCAAAGGCACATACAAACACACACACACCCAGCCCAAACCTTATTCGGTAAAGACACGCTGACCAATCAACTCTTAAAATCATCTGTTTGTGCATGACACAAGACAAGAGGATCATGGACTTGGCTGGTCTTAACGAGCAGGCTGCTAAAACATCCAGGACACATAACTAAAGTGCCTGTTTTTTTTTTTAAATAACATCTTAAAGGAAAGGACAGATATCAACATATAAGTATTCATTTGGGAATGCTCTATTTACACCGCATTAGGGTACAGATCTACATGGTGCTATGGAACTCAGTTCTTCTGTGCATGAGGATATTTTCTGAGTGAAATTTTGGCTTGAAAAAGGACAGAACGCGTCCTCGGAGCTTTAGAGGAGGTCGAATCCCGAAAGTGTTCCTCTGGAAATAGTGACTCAGCCCCTTAGCCGCAGTGGTCTCCCGCAGAGATGAGGAGTAGGACAAATGCCCCCCAGTCCTGCTGAAACATTCATGAAGTCTTATGACTCTCTTCTGTCTAATGTACCCTAACGGGGTTTATGGCCTCTCTAGCCTAGCTACACCTCCAGGTTTCCCGGCATCTAACTCCTTAACGTCCCACTTGCAATGCTTCTACGCTCTTTCTGCATTTTTAAACACGGCAATTTACCACATTAATACAGTTCAGAAATCTCCCACGTTCATAGTTCTCCATCCTGTGCCATGCGTTCAGTTTTTAATCAGTGTGCATTTGTGAGAAACAGATGAGCTACATGAGTTAACATTAAAATGGATTGAACTTTTTTTTTTTTTTTTCCAGAATTTAACAAATGTAAGAGATGATCATAAATGGGTTCGATGTTGGTTGTTTAATTTCCATCTTCATAAAATCAAAACACCCGTGGATAGATTTACTAAGCACTAGTTTAGTTCATTTTTGCTCTGTGTACATAGCACAGTGTATAAAATGCTATTGTGCTATAACAGTAAAGAAGCATAACTGGAAGATAATTTGTCCTTTAATATTTGTTTATCATCTCTGTTTTGCAGACTTTCTACCCCTGGTCTTCATTCACACTGATGTATAGACATTGTCCATCCTGTGAAACCCAACTCCTCAGTCCAAATTGATTTGTTAATGTTTTTCACTTAAAAGAGAACCCCATTAATGTTTAAGCTTTGACAGCTGATATCAACATCCGTGCCATGTGTAAATGGGGGGCTGAAGTGTGTGTGTGCGTGTGTGTGTGCGTGTGTGTGTGCGTGTGGCTGAGAGAGAGAGAGAGAGATAGACAGAGAGAGAGAGAGAGAGAGAGAGAGAGAGAGAAAGAGAGAAAGAGAGAAATTGGATTGAATGGCGTGACCTCGGGATGTCATTGCACTGTTGAGGTCTTGACTGGACATCAGGCGACCTCCATTACTGTTCCTGAATGTGTGTTAAACCTGAGGCCCTCGGGGACCGGCCCCCGGGAGCCTGTTTTACTGCAAGCCTGGCCTGAGCCCGTGTTTACATTCACATGTTCCTAATGCCATATGCTAAATGGGTTAGTGTTACAGTTCAGATTTCTCAACGCTGACCACTTAGAAGCAGCTAAAAGAGGAGCAATTGTTGAAAAGTTGGCAATTTAAAGTTAAGTGATATTGAGCTGTTTATGTGTTTTGCAGAAGACTTCACACCTGATAATTATTAAGACTCAATGAAAAATTCACTGTCATACTCGGTAATCAGTATCGACATAATGCAGTGGTTTTTTTTTTGCCCCCATAATGGGTAGTTTAATGAACGCTTCATTTATCTTTTAAACGCAATATTTTCATCCTCACCATATTCTACATACAACGCCATAATCAATTCTATGGTCATTTGGGGAAACTTCAGTGGAGTCAGTGATATGACAGATAGATAATTGCTAATTAACTATGACTGCCCTCATCACAGTAGTTATATGGCATTAATATGGGGTGATGTTAAACGGCAGGTCGGAATCCTTTCCGTGTCAACGAGAACACAGCGGCTCGGCATCCGTCAGCGAGGGTGAAAAGAACCGTGTGACTCTCCTCCGGCCGTCCTGCCGGATAGATCAATGGCGCTGAAATGGAGAATGCCTCTGGTTCACAGCAGTCACGCTAATGGTTCAGAACATCATCTTAAAGGCGGCTTCCCATAAGCACCGTCCCGTTCCTCGCGTTTTTCAAACGCAGTCATAACAAACAGAGAGAAGGGGAAACAGAGGTCAATACATCCAGTCCTGAAGGTGCCTGTGGTGTGCATTACATCATACTGTTCATTAGAGGCATGTTAGATAGCACAACACCAGACCAGACAGGCTGAGTTTACCCTCACATGATACTTAGCTCTTCCTGCATACAAAGCAGCTTTTTACAGACAAAAAAAAAAAAAAATGAATCAAAGGGTCAACCCAAGCGCCCAAGTGTTGTTACTGTATCTTTGGAACATCTGTGCTTCCACCTCTTACGATAAAAGCCCATAAAAACCGGTATCACCGTGTCATAAATGATCGATGGAGTGAAAACATATTTGATCTCACCCAAAAACAAGTGTTTTCTGGTTGGATGTGGGATGTTGTGGTTGCCTTAGGGTTTCAGTATGGAGTGGAACACACACGTATCATAAGTCAGATGCAGTAGGCGCAGTATTTGTTATTAGAAGGTGGATGAGGGAGAATTTAACCATCTGAGCTCAGATAAGCTTTAGTGGGGGCCTCTCTTGGGAGCAGGAGGGTGACTGGACCCAGGGGTCATGTTTTGGGGGGGATGATGCCTAGCCCACCCACAGGCTCGGGTCACGACGCACCACACAGGGTGAGCCCTGAGGTACCTCTGTACGAAATACAAAAGGTACGAAGCCCAGTATTTTATTTAATCAATTCGCTAGTATCATCCGAAACAATTACAATTTCACATCTCCTATTTCTACAGGCATCAGTTAAACATACAAAACAGTCACTGATGATCAGAAAGTGTTTTTGATAATGTAGTGAGTGAGCTTTTTTTACAGCTTCATGAGAATAATTATAGCAGCGGTGCGCAGTGAATGGATTTCTCAGTCAAATCACTCAGATAAATAACGTAATCATCCATGACAGTTTTCTCTAAACTACCAGGGGGTTGCTTAGTTAGCCTAATTATTGCTCTTCCTTGATTATTCTCTCATAGCGTGTCGGCGGCTTTTTTTCTTTTGTCCTGGCAATGTTCGGCATCGGCGCCCTATTGATCAGAATTAGTCAGTTAATAAGCTTGAGGCTAATTCATCAGCAGGCTAGGGACTGGAACTGCACAGCCGGCCTTAATCAAGCCATCAAAGCTCTCAGTGCATGAAGAAAGTAATTAAAAGGAAGACGGCCGCGTGTTAGATAGTAACAGGACTCTGGTCCTCGCCAGGACAGAGATAGAGAACTTTCATTCTCCTCTCATTCTGACCGTGCGTATAAATCAACGCAGGCAACCCAGAGAAACAAACAGACCCTCAGAACTGAGTAAACATCCATAATAAATGTCTCCAAACTCCCTGATAGACAACCTCGAACAGTCCTCTGACAGAGTAAGGTACCTCAAAAATAAAACCCTATACAAAGTCAGGATGAAAACTAGAGGATAAAGAAATGTGCCCTTACTCTGGGGGAAAATACACTAAATATAATATGAACATAATGAAGTTCTAACCTTCAAATTTTGATGATCTAAACACAGTTATCTGTATCGTGATGCTTTGTAAATGGATTGTGTGATATTCAAAATGCAATTAATCATGTATGTTTTTTTTTTTGCCGGGACATTTGACTGAATGGGTTAATATTTTGTAGAGAATGACAGTGAAATATAATCACACAGGTGATCCAGACACTGCTCCCTGGGTGATCCGTCCGACTGTGGTTAAGAAATGACATAGATTCAGTTAATGACAGACACAGGCAGGGAAATCACCAATAATGACCACCATCATCATCCTCAATATTTCAGCTGAGCAACAAAGGAGCTACTGAAAGCTGTGTGAACAGAAGGATGACCTCATTTGGAGCGACTGGCTGATAGTTCGCACTGGTTGGATTTACTGCCCATCCCAAGAGTAATGGCCTCTTCCTCCAAACACAATAACTTCAACCTTTACTAGCGTAAAGAAAAGCGAAGAAATATAACAATGTTAGACCTGATTTAAAAAAACAAACATGCAGTAATAATTTAAAGGTTTTGTTATTTTAATTTAATTATCAGACATCAGTTTGAAGTTTGAAACAGGAGAATTAAAACAGGCACTCTGTCAGCACCCTTGAGGTACATTTTAGGTTCCTTAATATACAATCCCAGTTGCTCTCTAAAATGTAGCCATTTTCCAGTAAACACATCCCCAATTCTCCACTGGTAGTCTCTGACTGTCCCATTGTAACAACAGTGTGTTTCTGTCCAATCATAAACGATAAATGTGTTAATGAGCTCCCTAGGTGAGGTGCTCTCCGCTGAGTGATATGGTAAACCCTGATTAGGTCTGAAGCCTTGAGACCTCGTGTGTGTTTTGTGTGATGGTCAGGTAAGCAGTCCTTTTGCTCAGGTCTTATACCCCAGTGACCTATTAGGTGACGTGCTGTCCATTAGAGTGCCTGTTCAGAAAGTCATTCTCACAAACAGGCCTTAATGAAGCCTGCTTTAGTCACTCCACTCATAATCGTGACTGTTTTTGGCATTGAACTCTTTCTCCAAAGTGTAACGCAAACACCCAAATGGGATGCTAGGTCCAGGCTAGTTAGCGTGGATGTAAACCCTTAGTCCAGTGTTGTGGCGAGCGCTGACAGAGAGCATTATCATCAACAGCAGTCGTGTGGTGTGGAAGAGCCAGACAACAGTTAACCCCCTCTCTCCTCTGAGCCATCTCATTCACAACATACCCCTCATGTTAACAGCACACGTCTGCTTAGCGATTAGTCAGATCTCCAGAGGCACTCTCTATATGTCACTGTACATAGCTACCAAGTCACATCACACATTTCATATGCAAGTATATGTCTATTTTTTTGGGCATGAGTCATGTGTTACGCTAACGCCTTAGCAGTTCAGTTCTCTCAGAGTTCAGTCCCGTGCCACCCTGAGCATGGAGATGATCAGTTATTGATTGGCTCAATGTTTAAATCTAAACTGTACCTCCCACTAATCATGGGACTGACCCAATGGATTTCAATCCTCCCTCCCTGTGGGAGTACACCAAGGTCCTGTAGTAATACCAGCTTTGTCACTCAGAATGAGGAAAGGGATCAAAAGGAGAATACGGAAATAAGACTGAGAGAATGCATGTATAATTTAACCAATAATTACAACATGGGTGGGGGGGGGGGGGGGGTAGCATTAACTTTCTTTTTTTAAAAAAATATTCTTTATAAAACATAAAATACTTTGGACGAATTACTGAAAAAGAGACTTTTTTTTTTCAAGGTAAAGTTGGAATGACCGTAGAGAAAATGTAAACTGCATGGAAACAAGAGTCTTTGCGCTCGGAGAATCCTGGATACACTTACAACTGTGCCTAATCCAAAGCCACTCCATTACGGCACTCATAGATCTGTTGGTTTATCTGATAGCTGGATTACCTGATCAATATCTTATAACTACAGGACATTTATTTAAACACAGTAGTCATTAATCATGAGTCGGTGTATAAACAGAGAGGGAGATGGAAACTTGTTGATGTGTTTTCTTGCGGCTGAGGAACAAAGATCAGGGCAGCTAATCATTGTGCCATTGGGCAGGCCAGAAAAGTAGGTTTTATTCCTGTGTGGGCTTTTACAGCTCCAATCTCTGACCTCTACTAATCAATAATCTCCTTCGCAGTGCTTACCCTGTCTTCTGCTCGGCACATCTCTCTTTCTCTTTCCCTCCCTTCTTACTGTTTCTCTCTCTCTCTCTCTCTCTCTCTCTCTCTCTCTCTCTCTCTCCCTGCTTGTCTGTCTGTCTGTATAGTTCTCAGTCCTTCTCTCTCAAACACATGGATGGGTTTATCAAATGATAGGGAAAGGAGATACTACACTTTAACGAATTCAGTTAATTGAACTCAACAAATGCAGAAGCAGTGATAGCATAGAAAGCACTGTCATCTATTGTCATAGAAGAACAGATACCATCAGTGTGTAGCTGTGATAACCGCTCTGTCTAAGCCACTGAGGTACTCCTGTTTCTTTGGTTTCTTTTTATTTCTTTACTCTGGCATTATTTGGTTTTTGGTTTAATGTGTGCTGTCATGACCTTCTCACTCCTTCAGGATTGAAAACCTTGAAGTATGCAATATCTGTACAGTTTATGAAAAGAAATAAGTGATATCACTTGATAATAAAATTAGCGATTTATAGTCAGCTTTTTAAAGGACAGGCAGCTCTGTCTTGTCATCTTTTCATACTTGCCTTTATTTGTGTTTCTTTCAGCTCATCTGTCAAATGACAATACTGTTAATTTGAACACTGAGGCCAATTGTAGTTGTTTTTTTTGTTTTTTTTATGCATTTGCCCAACAACTGTCTCTCCGCATTGATTCTCAGACGATCATTGACAGAAAGGTCCCAGGGCTTAGTGAGGAATTCAACTGAATGACAGTTTAACTTTTTTATGTCCACTTGTTAATCACCACTCTAAGTAATGGCATTTGTCCCCTTACATCATCGGCAAAGTGTGCTTCCCATTTACACACGAATTACAATAGTCACTCGTTACAATACCGGCAAATAAAAGTGGATGTATTGGGCGAGGCACATGTCGGACTGACCAGAGAACTGAGTTTAAAGTGCCACATGAAAGTTTACCATTGTACTGCCATTTTCTGTGCTTCTCTAGGACTGGCTGCCAGCCTGCTAATTGTGTCCTTTTCAGCCTTTTGTTGGGCACACTTCTGGGAGAAGCGCTGAAAGACAGGGCCTAAACATTGGGTGGGGGGGCAGTACTTAGGAGGTGGTGACGTGGCCCTTAAACGAGGGTCGAGCACGTGTGCTTCACAATGCAGCCTGTAGATTAAGGGTCAAACAAAGGCAGGGTCCACTGTAATTACACTGCAAACACCTCAGCTGCCGCTGAATAGCAGACCTAACACTGCTCCATTGGCAGCTGTGCTTCAAGATCTCACTCACTATAAGCACAAGACCCAAGGAGGAGGTGCAGGCACACGCCGCACAGAGCTGCCCCCTCCATATGTCTTCCCTCCCCCTGCACAAACACGCGCACACACACATACACACACACACATACACTCACACACACACACATACACACACACATACACACACACATACACATACACACACACACACACACTCACACACACACTCACACGCACACACACACACACACACACACATACACACACTCACACACACACATACACACACACACATACACATACACACACACACACACATACACACACACATACATACACACACACACACATACATACACACACACACACATACACACACGCACACGCACACACACACACACACATACACATACACACACATACACACACACACACACACACACACACATACACACACTCACACACACACATACACACACGCACACGCACGCACACACACACACACACACACACACACACACACACGCACACACACACGCACATACACACACTCACACACACACATACACATACACACACTCACACACACACACACACACACACACACACACAATGGCATATGTGTTTAGTTGCATTCTGGGATGATACTACAAATTTAAGCACTATTTTCTACAGCATGTCCAAGATATAGGATTTATTCAGTAAAGGGTGTGACTAATGATGTTGGGATATGTTTTGGTCCAGGCTAATTGTGCCATTAGGTGGGATCAGCTTAAGTAGTCATGAAAGAGGATGGAGGAGTTTCGAAACGGTCAGAGAAATGGGGTAAGGGGGTGAAATAGGATGGAGGAGTTTCGAAACGGTCAGAGAAATGGGGTAAGGGGTGAAATAGGATGGAGGTGTTTCGAATGGTCAGAGAAATGGGGTAAGGGGGTTAGGATGCATCGGAGCTGAACATTAAGTGGCTTCTCAAATGCATCCGGTCAGGCTAAAGCTGATGAATGCAAGGGGCCTAATTTACAGTAGGTCCGGGTAATTAGTGTGATGTGGCTGTGGAATAGGACCTTCTGCAGGACATTAGCACAGAACCACAACCTCCCCAATCCACACTCAACCAGCACAACACAAAAGGCACATCTCACGCTCATCCATACAAACAGACCTGATAGGGTTCTGCAGCTAACAGATGTTATACTATACTATAACTCCACAGTATGGCTATTCACGTTGTGTGATTGGCTCTTTATATTTTCTACAGCAAACCCCTCTCTCATTTCTTTAAACTGTACAAAAGCATAATTGAAAAAAAGTTATTTTAAAACGTATTTTAATATACATTTATAAGAAATGGACATATTTCTCACATGCTTGGATCATCTAAATTATGGATCAAATACTCTGAGAAAGACAAACAAGGGTAGGTAAGTGTAGGCATCAGGTTTTTAAAATAGACTAGTCTGGATCCAGTCAGTTCCAATGTTATCTCTTTTTGTCTGTAAATCTTTAAATGATTTTACTATTTCTTCAGATTGGATTTTGACAGATTTACTATGTTTATGTACAAGCAGTAATACTACCATAGACAATTACAAAGTTAGAGACACACATTTTAAATACATGTCTGAATATTCATGGCCTCTTTGTGGGTGTGCTGTTGATGTTTCTGTTAGTTCACTTAGTTTATTTCTTTGTAATTCTTCTCTCAAACCAATACTTCACCAGAGAAAGACAAAAGAAGTCTCTCATTCATTAACATTAGTTTTAACAATGCATTAGACTATCACCCCGGACCACTCTATCTCCGACACTGTCCAAAGCCCCTCTCCTCAGGATGCGAACCAAAAACCTCGCTTTCTCAAACAGTTCTGATCACTGTTGCCCGAGGGCCCCATTAGAATAACTAGGCAATCTTAACTTGGTAGTTTAAGCTCCTCAAGAGCAGAAAGCCATTCATGTGTGGGTAATTGCCTTCAATGAATATGAAATGTTTGGCAGGCCCTTGTAAAGAACCATGGATGTTCTTTCAGTCAAAGAAAGCCTAGAGGTATTGTCCCATTTCCATCTATTTAGAGTATTGGGAAGAGCTTGAGATGGTTTGATGTTTACAGTAAACTTTGGGCCAAAGATGCTGAGTGCTATTGAAATGCTCTTCCTCTCCTTACCAAAACACATTTTCCCTCCCGACAGCCATCGGTAACCAACTTATAATTAAACAAACAAACAAATCAAGGCTTGTCAATCATAGCTGCAAAAATGACTGCACCAGCATATTGTAATTTTTTTTTTCCTCCTTTAATGTAAAGTTCCCGGTGATTACTGTGAGTAACCGTAAGTTGGAGAATGTTGTGGTTTAAGTCATGAGAAGAAATAACTGAAACCTCTAGAAAAGTCTCGGCAAGCTTGACTTTGCCAGTGAAAATGTCTTTGTTACACAGAGCTGTATGTTATTTGAGTGAGAAAAGAGAGAGCCATCATGCGGGCTCATATCTGTGAATGTAGCAGTGATTGATTATACAGGGCCATTCAGTGCTGTATTGTCATTGAGAGGGACTCGGGGGGGGGGGGGGGGGGGGGGGGGTGCATCTCTCTTGCATCATATGGCATGACCATCAGGCTCTTTGTCATGGTCCTCTGTCCTTTTGCATAAGCAAGGGGACAATCTCCAAGAAATACTTTGCTAAGTTAGAAGTCAGCAGGGTTTTGGGGTTTTTTTTGTTTGTTTGTTTTTTTCTTCTTTACAAGGGATGTTATGTTAGCCATATCAGAACTTTTTAAAACTAAACACTGTTATTCCTGCGTAGATATCTCAGGGGAAATGACGAGGTTGTTTATTTTTTAAATTTCTCTGATTTTTTTTTTTTTGTCACACTGTGTCTCTCATAGCTGGCATCCCTGAGCAGAAATGTTTACTGACAAATGACATTACAGACCGAAAACTAATTAAAGTGGGTGCCTCTCCTTAAAGCAGCACCCAGGACAGCACTAGAAACATTCGTTCAATCAGCAAATAGGACTAAAGCTTGCAAATGACGGCAATGCCATTTGCTGATGAGACACTGAATTTTTCTCAAAAAAAAAATAAAAACTTCATCCATCATGGAAGGAAGAATTCACTTCCACCAGGCAGTTTCTAGAGAATGAGAGACAATGTAGTTATATTTAAAATGGACGGTTATAGTACAATGTCTGAGCACCTCATACAGTGAAGGCAAAATTGTTTGTTCATGTTCAGGTTCAGGGGAGGCACATATGATTTCCTCTTAAGGTTAAAAAAGCAGACGCTTAACGTTAAAGGCCAGACGATGTTTCATTAGCTATTCCTGTAATGTCCATAACACGTGGAGGGTTAACAGGAAAAGCGTCTGCCCTGAGGAGTATAGTGGCTGCTCAAGGCCACGCCGAGCCACACACACAGACTGAGGGTCGCACGCGCATTCGCTAACACACTCGTGCACTCACCTCACTCACTCTCTCATTCATCTATCTACTCGGCTCTGTGTGACACAAGCTCATCAGCACTATCAGTGTACACAGCATATCTCACAGTGAAGGAGACATGGATTCATCGTGTCGGAACTTTCCATTCCACTCCTTCAAACCTGGACCACTGAATCTCCTCTCAATCACGTGATGAAATGTTTACGCCGAAAAGAAAGAAAGAAAGAAAGAAAGAAAGAAAGAAAGAACTATCATGCTAGAATTATCAAGCTATTATCATGCTTCAGTCGACGACGGAATACTATAGTAGTATTAATTTAGCTGCAACAGAACACATCGCCCATCTTGACTATAATAAGAGGGGCGGCATAAAGAGCGTGTCTCCTGCTTCGGCTTCTTGTACAAAATTCTGCGAGCTACATACAATGCTTGAACTTTTAAGTTGACATGATGTGAACTGTAATTTTGGATGTTTGTTAATAATAACTTGTATAAGGCGTTGTTGGTCATAGAGTTTGTTACGATGGTTGAGACCCTGAACCCTGCGATGATGTATGACGTGTTGAGAAACTGAGTTAAAACAACTCGGGTGTGTGACTAATCCTTCAGGAATGATTAATTATAAGTTATAAGTGACTTTATACATTTGATGACTGTGTGTGTAAACAGTTGGGAAATAGTATTTCGGCTCAACATCTGCGACCTTGTGCTTAAAAAAAGTAAACTCAACAGAGTTTTCGCTTTTCACGTGAATATGTTGTTGGAATTCCAAGGTAAGAGTAATAATGGGAGCTGTGTGATATTGAATACTGCAGTGACATCTTCTGGTAGAAAATAGTACTGCTATGAGTATGTCAAAAACGCGTGAAACCACACTTACAAATTACAAAACTGCAAATTGTTTGAGACATATTTTATATATAATTGCACCCTGATGTCAATATGGAACACGAGACTGATTCTGCAAAGAGAATAAAACGAGAGTAGAGGCTCTTAGTGGCATCACAACATTTGTAATTCATTCAAATTATGGGTTTTTCATATGTTGGTTTGCGCAGTTTGTTTGAATTACCTGAGGGCTTCAACACTGTTTCCATCTTTCATCTTTCCATCAGTATCACTCTCTCTCTCTCTGACAGACAGTATGGTACATTAATGTAACGACATACTGAACCTGAATAAACAGAACCTCACACAGGATTCCAGCTGATACTGGGCTCAAAGTTACCCAGTGAGGTTCTTTTAGCCGGTTCCCAGGACTTTTCCGTCCCTCACTCTTCTAAGATGTTCCGTGTTCTCCCTGCTGTTCCATTCTTCCTCAGCCACTTTTCTGCCCGGGATACCGGGTATTCTGGAGAGAAAGAACGCGCTTCTGTTGTGTCCTCTCTTTTTGCTTGGTCGTCTTCTCCCTTTATCGTTCCTTCGGTGCTTAGCTCATCCTGGGGTTTCTTCAGGGTGATCTGCTTCTCTCCCTGTCAGGCTTATTCTGCCTCATTTGCCTGCTGCTCTGCAGCGGAGGCGTCTTCATGCGGCTAGGCCTGGTACAGAGTATCCACACTTGTAAGGCACAGATGGATGTATAGACATTGCAAATATATATATGGATATTCATCCAAGGTGCTTAACTCAGTTGAAGTCATTTTAAAGGATAACAGTCAGTGTAAATACACAGAAAATACAATGTAAATACAGAGGACACAAATTTATGCAGCTACCACTGGCATTTCGGAAATGAGTACCATTACATGTGCTTTCATAACAAAGACGCTAACAGTCTTAGATGTTCATGAAAATGATAAAACATGAATCATTTTTTAACATTCTAATGTAGTAATATGACAATTCATTGCCAGTGTGTCCCTGAGAGACCTACTTGACCTCAAGGTTATTCCAGCACCGTGTGACCTCTGATATAGACAACAATAATGACTGTGAGTCGTTCTGGATAAGAGCTTCGGCTAAATAAACAAACCGTAATTGGATTTTCGTTTCTCCATTCATTCTCCTCATCTAGAATACTTGTTCCCAGGCATAGCCATGCCAGCATCCCTATCCCTCTGCATGGCTGTAGGCTGTAAACCTGGGCAGATTGCCAATAGCCACATCGGGAAGAAAAGTACAACGAAATATTTGTGGATCCTGAGCTAGAAAACAACAATCATTGTGCATAGTCATAAAGAATTTTGTCCTGCAGCAACAAAAATTTGTCCTTATGATGTAATAACCTTTAGCTTTTGAATACAAGTTAGATTTATAAGACTTTGTTTGACAAGTTATTTTTGAAGAATGTGTCTAAGCCCCTCTCTACTGTGAATGTTCTATCCAGCTGTATTCTCTGTTCATTAAATTTGGCCTTTGGGTTTGTCCGATTATTCTTGTCATATCTCTGCTGCATTCTCTACGGGGGAATGCAACATTTTGCATCTTGTTCTTGTAGTGGTCAGTATTATAAAATTAAAGATGAATTGTACATATTTCCTCAGTTTTATTCAAGCATTCCCTCTATGACTCCTTTTCTTATAATGAAATCCCTAGCTAGCAGTGCTCGGAAAACTAAGACCAAGCTGAGTTCTCTCCCACAGGGTGAGGGAGACTGGTATCAAATGGGTCAGTCCCATTATTAGTGGGAGGTACAGTTTAATTTGGGCCTCTGAGCCAATCAATAGATGAGCATCTCCATGCTCAGAATGGCACAGATGGAATTGTTTCAATTGCTTCTTGGGGCTACAAATTTAACCGGGACAGAAAGTGTATCTGGGGTACCTGAGTAGACATGTGTAAACAGGGGGCCCTGTGATGTTTTGCAAGAGATGGGCAGCTAAGAAGACAGGGGACCTGTAGGTTAACTTTTAACTCTTCCACACAATGCAATTGCTGTGAACTTTAAGGCTTTCTGCCTGCGTTTGTGAAAGGAATGGACTAAGGACATCCATCCACGCTAACTAGCCTGGACCTAGCATCTCATTTGGGAGTTTGCGTTACACTTTGGAGAAAGAGTTCAATGCCAAAAACAGTCACGATTATGAGTGGAGTGACTAAAGCAGGCTTCATTAAGGCCTGTTTGTGAGAATGACTTTCTGAACAGGCACTCTAATGGACAGCACGTCACCTAATAGGTCACTGGGGTATAAGACCTGAGCAAAAGGACTGCTTACCTGACCATCGCACAAAACACACACGAGGTCTCAAGGCTTCAGACCTAATCAGGGTTTACCATATCACTCAGCAGAGAGCACCTCACCTAGGGAGCTCATTAACGCATTTACACACTGTAGATACAGTGGGACAACCAGAGACTATTACCAGTGGAGAATTGGGAATGTATTTACAGAAAAATGACCACATTTTAGAGAGCAACTGGGATTGTGTACTAAGGAACCTAAAATGTACCTCAACAGGTTCATCAGGAGGTTAATTCCCCTATCATTTATGTATTTATGTATAATATAACATTATGTATAGTATAACATATATAACATTTATGTGAATGGATATCCAGTTTTTCAACGACATATCAACTCTGGGATTTTCCTTATTTTCACCAGTGCTGAACCTCCTTATCACAATTCAAACAATTGTCCTCTAAATTAGTACTGCAAATATGTGTGCAATTTAAATGAGGCCCAAACTCATTACATCTCTTTGCTGTACTCTAGTAAAGCCTGGAGTTATTGTGTTGGGAAGAAGGCCATTACTCTTGGGATGGGCAGTAAATCCAACCAGTGCGAACTATCAGCCAGTCGCTCCAAATGAGGTCATCCTTCTGTTCACACAGCTTTCAGTAGCTCCTTTGTTGCTCAGCTGAAATATTGAGGATGATGACGGTGGTCATTATTGGTGATTTCCCTGCCTGTGTCTCTCATTAACTGAATCTATGTCAGACGGGGCACTGCCTTCATCGGCTGGATTTAAACATTAGTTGGTCATGGCAAAAGCTGTCTGAGGAACGCTGTAAGTGAGGAAGCACGAGCCAGTTTGATTCTTTTTTTTAATACACATCATCAATATAACAATATTGGCTAAAATGTTTGACTTTATGGCTGAAATGATAAAATGCTGTAAATGATTGTAAGTAATGTTTGTAAATCTATCCTGTAGTCTAATTAGTGTGACATTAGGGGGAGATCGTGGGGTGAGAAATGGACAATTCTTATTTGATACTTCAGTATTATTGGTATCTATCAGGAATGTTTCGCCATTTGAAGTTTTAGGATGCGTTTGTCTAGAGGAGTCGTCTGTCTCCCCCAGTCGCTTTCACGAATTTATGTACACGATGGCAAACATGCAGAGAGTGGAAAGTTCTCTATTTCTGTCCTGGTCAGGGCCAGATTCCTGTTGCTAACTAACACACAGCTCCCCTCCTTTAATTACCTTCTTCATGCACTGAGAGCTTTGACAGTTTGATAAAGACTGCCTATTCAGTTTTAATCCCTAGACTGCTAATGCAGTAGCCTCAATGTTATAAATCAGTGAGTTTCTTAGTGAAAACAACAACATCATCAACAACAAATAGCTTGTTTAGACAGTTTTAGCAAGTGTGTTAATAAGTCATAATGTTAAATAGAAATGACTAGAAATGAGATTGCTTAGTGGTGACATTATTATAACCATGGAGAAAAAGGAAATGAAAAGAGGGTCGTCGCACCACACATTGAAAGACTGTGCTGTAACATTGAGCGGGGAATTAATCCTTCAGAAGAGAGAATTTGATGAGTTTCTGGAAGGTTCTTGCTATAACAGAGCGATCAGATTAGAGGCAAAACAAAAGCAGAGTCCACTGTAGTTCCACTGAAAGCACATAGCAGTTTTTTCATAGTTCAGGCAGAAACTGTTTACTGTAAATATATGTTAGACACACATGACTTCCTCTCATAGTTAAAAAAGCAGACGCTTCATGCTAAGGGCCAGACGATGTTTCATTAGCGATTCCTGTAATGTCCATAACATGAGGATGGTTAACAGGAAAAGCGTCTGCCCTGAGGAGTACAGCGACTGCTCAAGGACATGGTGCGCCGTGCACAGACGGATGCTCCATCACTCACACACACACAAACACACACACATGCACACAAAGGCATGTGTGTTTAGGTCCATTCTGCACCTAAATTCTGATGCATTCTGATGCATCATATTTATCTTTAAAAGCCTTTGCTAATATGAGGATACTGGACATTGTAATCAAAGCACAGCATATACTTACAATAGGTTCTTCATCTTCCTGAGGAGTGTGTGTGGACTTGCATTCAAAGTCGACATCAAAATCAACTGGACTGAATGCCCAATTTTGCGTTATTCCAAGATGTAAATAAGTATCTACTTAGATGTAGTGACAGCTTTGCATATTTGCATTACTTCATAGACTCATTTTCCCTAATTGTGTGTATGCTTTTCTAAATCAAGCACACACCTTAAGTAACTTATATGCACACTTCAAGCATTAAGTTACTGGATGTCATCACTCAAGTTCTTTAGTTTACCTGAGTTTAGCCATTTCAAAGTGAACTCAACTCCAATTCATTGTTGCCTCTCCTTAATGTATAATCTACTGTCCTGTTTGAGACGTTCGTAAAAACATGTTTTAAAAACATGAAAAAACAGCAACTTCATACATTAATAGGAGAGCTTAAGTTTCCAGAGTTTTTACTCCATACTTTTTTCGACTGAAAGGAGACTCCTGTTAGCACAAAGCTCAGTTGCATTTAAGGACCCAGAAATAAAACGCAAAAGGGACCAATATTTTTGTCTTGGCAAACAAGAAGCCTTAATGTCACCAGAAGCAACTTGTCTGTTTTGTAACGGCTGGACAATCGGTGCAGAACTGCCCCACATAGGACAGAACATCCGTCTTGGTCACAGGAAATGACTGGTCAACGAGAGTAGCAGCGGCTAAGGTTCTCCACTGACATCACCGCCACCACACTGAGACCTGACGTCGTCCTGTGGTCGGCAAACGAGAAGCGCGTCTTGATAGCTGAGCGTTCCTGTATGCTGAACTAGTGGCAGAGCGCCAAGAGAAAGGCTGGGGAGCAACCACCCATCCAGTAGAAGTTGGCCGCCTCGGCTTTGTGAGGCTCTCGACAAAGTGCTTCCTGAGAGATGTTGGCCGCATGTCAGCAAAAGTAAAAAAAAAAAAAGCCCTTAAAAAAATCTCCCCGAAGAAGCTGAAAAGGGAAGTTTTTGGCTTCGGCTGCGAAAAAGAGACAGAGGCTGGGGGAACCGAGAGGCCACATAGTGGAAGCACCTGACTATCTAAATCCAGCTGATGTTCTGGGATTAAAAGGGTGAAACATAAGTGAAGGATGGCTCCCAAACTGAAGCCCCTGCAGCTGGTACTCAGGCACCGGTGGAGGTGCGACAGGCAGAAATGCATCGCAGGTTTCAACATCAACCTGTCACCAAACTGTATCCCCTAGTCTAAAGGAAAAAAAGGCACATTCATTTGTGTGTTTTTAAAGGTAAACTCCATTAGAAAGAGTAGTAAGACATGTGAGTTGCACCTCTTTTGTAAAAGTTAGTGGGTCACATATGGGTCACATATGGGTCAAATATGAAAATATAATAAGCTCTTTCTTGACAGAGATGGAACAATGTGAGGGGAGAATGAAGCAAACATAGTCTGTAAATCTAACAGGTATCCTGGGAGCCAAGCTATTGGTATTAAAATATGAGCTGTCAGGTTTAAACTGAGGCCAAACGACAGGTCAGTCCATTAACACTGCATTAAATCTGCTCAGAAATTCTTATAATACCTTTTACATGCTTGGATTTATGTCATGCACGATGACATTCCGTCCATACGTTCAGCCTGTATACGCGTTCACATTTCTGAAAATATAACGAACGTTTTATTTAGACATTTACGGTTGTACTGTGTTCGTTGTAACCTCCTTACAAATGATTGAGGGTTATGCTTCGTTCTCCATCTCTGTAGTTTCGTTAGATAAGTTTAGTAAGATACATTTAAGTTTTACATTTAGTGAGACTTATGGAGGACATGGCCGAAAACGTTTTTCCGTCACACTGAAACGACAAAATGATCATCTAAGTCGCAGAAATAAGAGTGGGGCTACGCGCTGTTTCAAGGTGAGGTTGCCTCCTTACTTAAATGTTCCTGCATACTAGAGCAATTTTGTCAAACTGGGACAAAACTGTGCTCCCTGGGACAAAGTCTGCCTATTGGCTCATTAATAGGCCTACTTCATCACGAACAAGATAAGGGAAGTCTCGATCAAAAATGATTAACACATTTTGCCCTGAAAAGCATTTTATACGAAAATTTAAGAGGGACATGAGTGTTAATTGTGTTGTACCGTTTTGCATTGTTACAGCCGGACAGTTCAAGAACTTGTCATTACACAAAACTTCGGGGCAGTATATTTCCAAGTTTATTACTGACAAATTTTACAGTGATTTTATTTTGTTTTATGAGTATGCGTTGTTTGGATTCTTAAGTTATAACAGAAACATCGAGAAGTAAGCATATACTATCAAACTAATAATTATTTTGGGCTAAATTTCATATACACAGGACTAGATTTACAAGCAAGAAAACTTTTTTGTTTTCCTTAAAGAAACTGAACATTACATAAAAACTATTCGGTCTTTCACTGATACAGAAACTTGTCTGCGCAAAGGGAAAAGAGAATCATCTCGAGGTCGCTTTTTTTCCCTTTCATTGCAACACACATTACAAAATACTTTCATTCGCCATCACCTTGAAAGAATGCATGCCGTCATGCTCGTGACGATACTAATTTTAATTTAAGGTAATGTGCGATAAACTAGACTGCGTTTTCTGGACGCATTTCATGCGTTCATCAGTCTGTTGCATTCTGTAGCCTGCATGTTCAATTTCAGATTGCCTACGCTGAGTCTATCACAGTACTGAGAATTCATTGTGATCTTATGAAACAATTAATTGTCATATTGTTATAACGAGATAATTACTCTGAGAGCTCCAGAAAATAATTACTTGTTAAACTGGGATTCGACAAAAGAATAACAATAGAGTAAACAAGTTTTGTATTCACGCGCTCTCTCGGCTTCCATATTACAGCATGTTCAGAGTTACACTCCGGGGCATACGGTAAATCATTATTGAGCAATACTCGCAACCGTAACAAAATAAAAATAAAATAAAATAGTTGCAGCTTGCTTCTGATTGATTAGTAAATGTATCAGTCAAATGTAGCTTTCGTGACACCAACCTAGAAAAGGCGTCCGTCGGGTCAGTGTAGGTGCGTAATTATAAATAAAAGGAAAATTAAACTGGATTAAATATATTCCTCTGATCTATGGACAGACGTGTAAAAAAATTTGACCAGCAGGGGATGCTATGCTCTCTCTCATGTTAGTACAAATTCATGTAATGGGGTGGCGTTAGCGACGTCACTACAGTGTTCAGTAATAGATTTTGTGTGGATAGTGATAAATCTGAATAGACATGCAGCTTTGAGATATTGTACTGTGTCTCTCTAAAATCTATGACTTAATAAAATATAGCTTGATATCTGTCGCAACTTTGTTAAAATGACCTAATATTAAGAATACTTTGTCTCTGAATCTACTGATTTTACACACTTTATTTAACAGTGGATTGATTGTGTGTTTTCTGTTATTTTTTCCACTCTATGCTGACTCCACTCTATATTAGACAGTTGTTTCTATACTGGACAGCTCTTTGAATTTGACATGCAGAGCAGAAGTGGAGAATGGAACAAATGATCTTTGATGATGGCACTGACTTAATGAACCAAATAATACAGCACAGAACTATATCTGGCTCTGTGGCCTTTTTGTGTGTATGGAAAGCGTACATTTTTAGTCAAATGAAACAGACTGGGACAGACTTGAACTTTGTTCTGCATTCTGCATCAATGGGCAACCTTTTCAAAGAATTTTTTTTTTGTGTGTGCTTCCCTGAATGTATTAACCTTTTTGGAAATGTTGCTCCCTCCACTAATTCCACAGATTTTCTCTCATTCTGTACCTGTCTTCATCTCTGTCTGGACTATTGTCACTGTTTTTTGCCAAGTACAACATGACAATTGGTAAAGACTGACTGCATTTATTATTTTTGCATCACACCATGACCTCACTTTACTGTTGACAGAATAGAAAGATCAGAGTCACTAATCTGTGTAAAGGGATAACATAGTATCAGACTGCTTTGTATATTGCATTATATCCTCTTATCAGCTTTTAATATTTATAAAATGATATACTTGCAGTGGTGTCTATTATGAGTCAGTGAACTCAAACTTGGCTTTGCTTTTTGAGTGGAGGCTGTTGTTGTTCCAGAGATATTCTAAGACAGATTATACTGGGATTTTTATGAGTTTAAAGTCTTTCCCAGAAATTTGGTCTCATTGTGAAGTCTGGACCACTACACCAAAGTCTAAGGCTGAAACTAACATTCACAGTCACAGTATACTGATTCACAGCTAAACACACACACGCACGCACGCACGCATGCACGCACGTACACACACACACACTCACAAGCTAATACACATCGTAGCTCATGATTTTTTTGATCATACCGAAATCTGAAATACCTTTAATTTCAAAGACCAGTCCCAAAATAAGTCTTTTTGTGGCCTCGGTCATCTAAAAAATGAAGACAAATGTTGTATTTTTCTCTTGGCATCTGTTATTGATTAGGTCCTTAAAGCTTAAACTGAGAGAAAAGATGACTGGGTCCCATTGATCCCTTTGAAAGCCTGCCTGGAGTAAATCCATCAGAAAAAAATGCCCTTTACTTTGTCTTTTTCTTACCAAACCTGTCAAGACAGAGCGCGCGCGTGAGAGAGTGATCAAAGAAAACCAAGACACACTTGCTTCCATGTCCTCAATATTAAATAGAGGGGCAAAATGAAAAGTGATTGGAGCAATAACTTGTTACACGAATCCATGTAGGGAGAAAAGCCCCCACAGGTTTCACATCAAATTGATGTTTGTTTAAATTCATGACACTGCAATACACAAAATTAGGAGTTGTGATTTTACAATTAGCCTACTTTGGTGTATATACTATTAAACAATGTTATTTTGAAATGATAGTGGCACAATGGACAATAATCAACAATTTTCACAACCCAAAACTCCAAGTGTTGTTAAGTTTGCAATGTATTCATTTTAATTCTCTAGATATATGTTTGTGCACTCATGATTAATCTTTTAACTCTGGAGAGCAAATACCAGACCTTTGACAATATGTGACAATCAGTCTTTTAGCTGTCGATCACAAACTGGGTCACCAGGGGTCTCAGCTGGTAGAGAAGTTGTAGTCAGAAGTGTCACAGACTTCATGACACAGGCAATCAAGGAGTTTGGTTACATTACAACTATGCAATATCTTTATGTTCGACTATTCAATTCATTGAGTGCTTCAGTCATACCCTAACAGAGAGATCTTCAGTTCCTTGGACTAAAATGATTCCATTGACGAGCAACTCCAGAGAACTACAAGTCCCACAAACCAGCAGGAATGGATGGTGTTCTTCTGCCCCCCTCCCTTCAAATCCGCAATCTCATTCAGTGAGTGTCCGCTTCGTGGACAACAACGGTCTACCTCTGTCTACCTTGTGTGAGTATATAACTGTTTTTTGCAATTATGTACACGCGTTGGCTTTTACTTTTGCAAAAATAGGCTCAATTTCCTCGCTCCCGTACACTGACTTCTTCTGTTATCGACTTGATTATGAATTAACATAGGGTCGCTGGTCAACCGACTTGACAATTCATTGTTGGTAGCTGTAGTTTTCTGATTTATGTACGTGATACAAAGTCGTGACTTGCTTTGTGTTGAGGTTTACAACCTCATGTTTTTGTCCAAAGACTAAAGCTTATTTAATGTGCCGTTTTTACCGCTGAGAATACATTCGAACAAATTTAACAATTTCTAGTATTAAATTATCGCCCATTTTCCGTTATTCTTTGTCTGTCTCGACATGCTTCACCAATAAAAAGAAAACACACGTAGAATGAAAGGACAATCATAATGCATCAAAGGAGCATGAAATTCTACTGTTCAATGAAATACGGGCATCATGATTTCTTTGTTCTTCTATTGTTGTTTCTTTGGTTTAGGTTTCTAATGCTGGCAATGCTGGTACGGAATCAGGCGGATTTGCTTCTAGAGGATTTCTCACACTGACCAGTAACAAAGAGCTGTCTGATTTATCACAACAAGATAACAGGAGCAGAAAGAGGAAAGATCACCAGAGATGAGGTTTCTGTACTTGTATGTTGTGAAAATCACAACACTTTTCGCTCGTGCCGTCCTCGTGAACAATTACGCTATTTTGAAATGAGTTTACATCTGTACGTCTAGAAGCTTAGGTAGCGACTTGAAATGCTATTTTTGAAGATGTCGATATTGTAGGTTAAATATAGTTCGGAAAAACATAAAGACGCATGTTAATACTGGACAGTTATCTGGGACAAAAGAACAACGGTCGTGTAGTCCGGATGAGAGCTTTGAAAGGTTGTTGAGGAAACAAACAACAATGCAGATAAATCAAGCTTGTGGCTATAGTGGCCCCCACTCATTTGTTTGCGTTCACAGGACTTTGCACTAACTTAAGTGTTCAGCCCCGGAGAAGGGCATACTCTTGTCGCACTAGTTACTGGGTCTGAATTGTCATAGCAGTTATCAAGCACCCTCAGCCGCGATGACTTCATCAGACAATGACGAGACTGGGAGTGACATATCAGAGTCTTTGGAAGTGCACAAATTCCAGACTCAGTATGGAGACTCAGAGAGTTATTACAAATCCAAAAGTTTACCCATTCTTAATGGAGGCTTTCCAGCAGGTGGTGAGACTTGGGATCCAAGGCTGGTCAGCACAGCGCAAACATCAATAAACGCTGACCGTTGCTCAGTGTTAAGTGAACTACAGCAGAAAACTGACTCCAGCCAGCTGGACTCTCCCACTAGGACTGACTTCTCTCCCTCTATGTCCAGCATGGTGGGTCTAAGCAACTCCATGAAAGCTGAGGCCAACAGGGCCACTGGTAAAAAAATAGGCTTTTCTCTTACAAGGTTCATTGGCCTTCCGGCCAGGAAATACGTTAGGGTGATTCTCTCAGATTCCAGGTGTTTTCTGTTCTGTATGTGTTACCTGACTTTCATCCAGTCACTGATGGTGTCAGGATACCTTAGCAGCGTGATCACCACCATAGAGAAAAGATATAGTCTGAGAAGCTCGGAGTCTGGACTTCTGGTGAGCTGCTTTGACATAGGCAGTCTGTTGGTGGTGGTCTTCATCAGTTATTTTGGAGGACGAGGTCAAAGGCCACGTTGGTTGGCAGTAGGTGGGGTGTTCATTGCTGTAGGGGCGGCACTGTTCTCCCTACCTCATTTCATCTCACCGCCCTACCAAATCCAGGAGGTGAACTCCTCCACAGGGAATGAGGGACTGTGCCTGAATGGGAATGGCAGCGGTAGGGATGCCTTAGATGTGTCCTCCTGCCCCAGGGACCAGGAGGGAAACGAGCACTCTATCTACGTCGCCCTCTTCATCTGCGCCCAGATCCTGGTGGGCATGGGATCCACGCCAATCTACACTCTCGGACCAACCTACCTGGACGACAACGTGAAGAAGGAAAATGCATCCCTCTACCTTGGTGAGAAATTTCAGAATTGACCTTTGCTCTTGCGTTGAAATTCTTGCTGTTTCAGTGAAATATTTCAACTTAACATGTATGCTCATAAGGGGAGAGTAAGTCCCTCCTATCGGGCAGTTTTCAGAGCTGCAGTCCACTGTAAATGAGTCTGGTGCTGGCTTTGTCATACAAACGAATGCAGCCTGTATTAGACTACCGAAGCTCATCCGAAGGTCATTATTAAAGGGAACCTGGCAGAGACATATGGGCACTCCCTCCATACACTCTGCCCCCTCTCTCCGTGTGCATGTGCCTTGGCTTAATCTCCACTGGATTCCATTCCCAAAATGCTGCGACTGGAGGCTTGGGAAATTTACAGTATGAGCAAGTAGAAGCCAACCCTTGGCTGAGCGGCACATGTTAAGTAAAGTCCGAGTGGAAAGATTGCAGTTGCTGTCTATTGTGAGTTCTTAGGAGTCATGCTCCTCTACTAAGTGTATAACAACCCACTGGAAAGATCTACTGTAGGAATGTAATGTCAGTATTTTTCACTTAGACTTTGTGACGGGGTATACTTATTTAATCTTCAAAAATGGATAGGATATAAAAGCATTTTTTTTTATATAACTGCAGTCATTCACAAAGCCTTTTTTGTGGCGTGTCTTCTTTTAAGGGATATTGCATTTCTTTACTTATTAAAGTAGGTTACAATACATGGTTATAATACATGTCGCGTTAAAGCAGTTTGCAAACTCAATTAGTTTAGGTTTTTGATTGATCAGACCACACATTGAATTTAGCAAAGCCTGAGTTTGGGAGATCAGTTTATGCACAGCCTGTTTGGTAAGTGGGACAGCCAGAGTCCCTCTGTCTGGAGCACCAGTGATCCGACAGTGTCTCAGCTGCACGCGGTCCCAGGCCTGGATTGTGCTAGGACGGTCCTGGGTAGTGCTGGGATGGTGTGGGATCAAGCTGTCGGGCATTCTGGGATTGGAGTGTGCTTCAGTGAGCACATTACTGCTTTGTCCTCGAAAACGCTCTCTCATTACACGGCACACACTCCAGTGCCTTCAAAACAAAGTATTGATCCCTGAGTACAACACCTGTACTCTATGCACGTAGAAAGGGAAAATTTTTAAAACAAAACAAACAAACAAAAAAAACCCAAACCAAAATAAGCATGTTCTTTTCCTTGTTTGTGTGGTATTCTCATCAGTGCTTATTTACAGAAGAGTGATCCCAGATAGCATCAGCACAAGGTCTCGTGCCTGAGAGCTTGTGGTACTATCTGAGATCACTGGATGAAAGAAACGTGCAGGAATGAAACGGGCCCTATGTTCAGCTTTATTTTTCACACGCACACGCACACACACACACACACACACACAAACACTCATACACACACACACGAACACACATGCACACACACACGCACACACACACACACACACTCATACACATGCACACGCACACTCATACACACACACACACACACGCACACACACACACATACGCACACACGTACACTCAGACGCACACTCATACACAGGCACATACGTACTATACTGCAGGCATGTGATTGCTTGTTTGGATATGGTAGATTCTGCAGTAACAACAAGCATCTGTCCCCCTTTTGCCCTTTGGCCATTCCCACAGAGCAGGGAACAGAGATCAGTCAAAAATACAGTAGACCTTCTGTTACTGGGCAAAGTGATTGACAACTTGCAAATCAAATCAAACAGTTATAGTGAAGATGGGTTGAACACCAAACGTATGAACATCCATTATCTATATACGTACAGTGTCTGAATTGGGGGGACTTTCTGGGTTATTTCCCCTGTTCTATTAATTTAAACCCCAGCTCAATTTGTAAATGGTCTTTGGGGAGGAGTTTGAGGGGTTGAATTGCTCTGTATGTTGATTGAGTAGCCTGAAGGTACGTTTGCTCTGTCCTCTTTAGTGTTTGCTCATTTAGTGCTGCATAGACATTCTTGAAACGTTGTCTGGGAGACTGGAGTGGCATGTGTGCAATTTCTCACCACGACACGTAGACACGCAAACTCATTGTTCCTCTCTTTCTCTCTATCACTCTCTCTCTCTCTCTCTCTCTCTCTCTCTCTTTCTTCTTCCCTCTCCAACTCTTCCAGTGAATATCATCCAATTCCCCCATAGTGTATCCACACCTATGTCTTAACAGAGCTTCAGTTTTGCTGGGTATGCACGAGCTCACTCATCCAGTGTAAACATTTGTCTGTTTTTGTCTCAGAAGGAGAATCCCGTCAAACAAATGCGCTGAAGTGAGCAGAGCAATTAGTTCTGGGACCTTTGTCCCAATGCTCTCCACCCTCTGCAGTAGAGAAATCAATAGGTCATATACAAGAAAATGACACAGTGCACACTTCACCATCGGTACCATATGGATTCTACGTGATCAAAAACCAACCTATCGGATAGCATGTCTATAATTGACCTTTCCATAGGTCCAGTTATACTTGTTCTTTAGGTCAATAGTTTGGATTTCTAGCTGAATACTTAGACAGGACTTTAGTCTTTTATAGGAACAACAGTGATTTGCTCTAAATCCAATCCATTAATGAAAGAACCCACTGTTGTTTTCTCTCACTGGTCTTCCGGCCACTCGTTTTTGTTTTTTTTTTTCATTGTTGTTCAGTAGTTATAGATTGGAGTCAGCTGAGGGGGTCAGTTTTAATTGAAGTGGACTGCCTAGCACAGTCTTAGCGCGAGCACAAATACAGAATGACGTATACGCTTTCCAATGCGTTTGCCGTGTACCTGCTTTGTTAGGACTGTCTCACAGTGTATTACCAATGTTCATGCATTATTTATTTGCTTAATAGTTGCTTTCTCCCCATGCCAAGGACAATCGATCATAATGCTGTACTCCCCGCTCGTGTATAAAACAGTTTTATTTGCGGAGCAATTGTAATTGAGGAATTCTTGGGGACGAGAGCAGAACAGACTGTTTTCTATGTTGCTCTGGGGAAAAGGAGGCAGGGACTGCCGTGACAACCCTACGCTTAGGGTGAGCTCTGCTATCCTCTGTTAAATTTAGAAAGGGAACAGCTGCTGTCTGTCCATGTGTGTGTTTTTCTCTCTCTCTCTCTCTCTCTCTCTCTCTCTCTGTGCGTATATGTGCGTGTGTTTCTGTTTGGTGTGGGCGGATTGAAGGTAAAAGCCCACCTCTCCTAAATGTGTCAGTCTGTACCATGGCAACTGCAGTTCTCTTGTGCTCTCTCTCTCACTCTCCCCCCCCCTCTCTCTCCCTTCTCTCTCTCTCTTTCCTTGCATCTCTTCTCTCATCTTTTGTGCTCCGGATTTATGGAAACCCTGTGTGGCACGCAAACACAGAAGGAGAGAGAGAGAGAGAAAGAGAGAGAGAGAGTGCGAGTGACTGAGATAGAGAGTGAGAGAGCACGAGAGAGAGAGAGACATCTGCTTGCCCCCTGTGGGATCTAATATTTCCCCACATTGCCCCATCTCTGGCCGATCACGTTTCCACAGCTAGCAGAACTCTTGCCATTCTTCAGCCATGCCCAGCTACGCATGAGCACCTCTCATCTACTGTAATAAATCTTTGCGTTTCCTCTGGCTTTTTATAACCCTCTGCAACCAAACTGGTCCACAGGCTACAGTTACAAGTACAGGTTACTCAGCAGTTGACTTTCACAGGGATTTGGTTTTGGGGCTCTCACCAAGTCACTGTGTTTGCCTGGTCGATAAGAACCACGAGAATATCACTATGAGCACAGCTTTGTACCTCAGACTACACAAACATCCAGAATCGCATTTATCTCTAAGCACAGAGTGAATATCAGAGGAGATGTAGCCACAGTATCATGCTCTTTGTTTGCAGTGTTGTATTCTTCAGCGGTGGAGACTTGAGAGAAGTAATCACACTGAATCCAGCTTCTACACCGACGCCTTCCCCGTTATTGTTGGAGATCATATGCCATAAAATGACACTTTAATGTTTCATTAATTCCATAGCTTTTGAAGCCTTTAAGAAGCAGGACCATATTAGTGTTGTCGACCGTTGCGAAAGGATTCTGTGAATGCAGCAGAATTTTTATTGTTAATTTAGCTTGCACATAATTTACACTTTTCTACTTCCATGAAATGTAAGTTGTTTAGAACTGTTTGTGACTTTCATGGCATAGTGGAGCGGCATAGATGGCATGTTTCTACCTGACTGCCTCATCAGGACCAAAATAGGTATCGACTGATGTCAGATAGTGTTTGAATTGAGACCAGAGCAAGCGCCATGGCGTTAATCCACATTAGCAATTGTCTGCAGGGATTATGAACAATGTATGTCAATTTGAACAAATCACAGAGGCTTACTCAGCAAATTAACCTCATTTTGAAGTTCTTTGGTTCACCGCTAAGCGATAGCTGACTGAACTGTGTATTTATTGATTCAGTGCCCATTTCGTTAGCAGTAGGAGATGTTTAATATAAAATGTTATTGAAAAAGCAGTTAAAAACATTGAAACATTTTACAGCCATAAAACAGATGTAATACACTTATGATGTCCTGTAAAACTGAATTACCAAAAACGATTTAAACGACTTGGTCCGTGTTTCATGCTGACATGTTGATTTATGTGAATCCTTACAGTCACTCGTCACTGCATGTTGACCTTTGTGATGTAATATATGGGGGAGTGAGAAGTGTAAGTGGATTTTTTTATTTTCCATTTTGTCTGTGCTTTTAATGCAGGATTTTGTTTGAGCAGTTCACAAAAGCTTTTCATTCTTACATTTTGAGTCTTGAGAGCTTCTACCGAATGGCTGTCTTTTGAAGGGCTGCTTTGTTGAAAAAAAATTCTTTTTAAGATTCTGTGATTTTTTTTCTCTTTTATGTTTTTTTTTTTTAAAAACATTCTACTGAACTGACGATAAGGTATTCAAAGTCACCGAGGCTTGTTATCAGTCCGCAAGAGCTTAATGGACTTTTTCTCTTTTCAAAAGGAAAAAAAAAAACATTTGAAAAATACAAATTTCTCACCCCTCCCCCTATTACAAAACTTTCAACTGCACAATCTCTACCTTTCACCTTACTCTGACCTTTTTTTGTACCTAATATGTTTTTGGACACTCAGATGTCTCCAATACGTCAACTTTAGTGTGAAAGCTGTCTATTGTTCTCCTTGACCCCAGGTCTCATCTGAGGGGGAGGGGGGTGGAAACTTATGGTTGTTTTAGAAACAGCGGGATTGACGACACCACATGGGGCAGGCCGAGGAAAGGTGGAAAGCTTAAACAACGAAAGTCGGCATTTTCAGAAAAGTGGAAGGACACTGTGTCCTCCCCGTAGCTGTTTGTAAACACCTTTCAGGTATTAATGATTAAATTTTGGCTTTGCTTCTGCCCAGGTTTATTTAATCACCCCTCAGGCTCTTTGAGATTTAGACCCGACTCCATCTTGTCACGTGATCCTCCATTAACTTTCACTCCCGTACTCAGCATTGACAGGATAGAAGATCCTCTGAAACACTGAACAAATTAAACTCAGGAAAATCTTTTGGACTCAGCACAGATGTATCAACGCCAAGTAGTCTATGTGATGACAAAGAGACTGCCTCTTTGGCTGCATGCAATGTAGTTTTTCTTGGCAAGCATGTAATTTTGTATAGGTTGTTTTACTGTGAATTCTCATCACGTAGTTATGTGTACTGAGTTAACTGTGACAGTGCGTGCGGAGAGCGACTGCCTTATTTGGTACTGAGGGATTTGCAGTTTCCATCAGTAACCATGTTTACAGCAATAGGTGTTTGGCCAAAAAAAAAAGTTAAGTTCCCTTTCTTATGAGTGGCCAAAGGTTCATCTTTCATCATGCTGTATATCTTAATTAGCTTAAGCTCTGGTTGCCTTCATGGGCAGAACCCCGGTGTGGGACTCTTCAGGTCTGGGTTTTGGTCAAAGCTGTCTCTGATTGTGGAAACAACAGCTGTTGGGAGAATCTGCCCAAGTACTTGAGTGCCTTGAGTGTTGGTTTAAAGTGGGATAGAGAAGGGTTTTGTTTTGGTTCGTGCATGTCTCCTGGCTCAGAGATTTTATTTATTTATTTTATTTATTTATTTTATTTTTTTTTTACTGTTACTGTTACTGTTTCCTCCAAAACTATGAAATGGTTCTGACTCTATGCAGAAGGCAAGGATGCCTTGCATCTTGAAGTGTTGTTTGAGAAATTTCAATTAACAATTGTTAACGAGTCTGGAATTTCAACACTGCTTTCCCCTGTGTTTTGAAAGGAACTGGCATTGAGCTACAGGACATGAAATTAAGCTTCAGGAAATGCACAAATCTGCTCTTCCTGTGGTTTGGCTGGACGTTAAAAACCGAAGTCTCTTTTCCCCAAGAGAAGCAAATTACAGTGCCCTGCCTGTTGCCATGGGAGATGGAAAGCTGCAGGTGTGACGCACTCATTGACAAAAAATCCCCAGTCTTACACAAAGTAGTGAGAACTCCTTTCTGCTTCCTCTGCAACCCCCCCCCCCCCCAAGTCCATCATATGTTTAGCCTTCTCTGTAGATAAATGCAGTAAGCAGGCACTAGGCTGCCCAGATGGCTCTTTCAGAAAGAATGAGCTTGTTCTGGCCTAGGATGTTCTGTCACTCACCCAAAATAATAGGTCAGAGCAAAGGCATTTCTTAAGCCCATGCAACCACAGCCCACTCAACACCTCATCTAGGAGGAGGAAGGCAGAGTCGCTTTTAATCATTCTCCACTGAGATATTTTCTCAGTTGCATAATAAATGGCGCCGTGACCAAACTAACCGTTTGTACAGTATCTGTATCCTGTGTCCAAATTTTCTTCCACTCGCTCACTGTAAATTTATTCACAGCACCAGACAGTCTGCTGCCTAATGGATGTACTGCTGAGCTGGTATTTATATATTAATGTGCGTAGCTGTAATAGTGTAAGTGTGTAAGTGTGAAAGGACACCAGATGCGTAGAGGATGTTTATAGTGACAGCAAGAGAATCAAGCTCTTCCAAGTCTATTAAAAATGTTGCACATGTATAGTTAACCAGCTGTAATTATTGCATAATAGGAACTAATTCACACTGTCATTGGTAATGTACTGTAACTCCAAACAGTAAAATTCACATTAAATGTCTAATTGCATTGACTACAAACGAAGACCATTTAAGAACATTAGGCCGAATGTGCTCTTAGTTAATTAAGGGTAGAAACGGAGAAAAGGAACATGCTGAACACGATGATAAAATGTGAAGGCGGTTACTTGTCACACCGTATGAATATGTTTAAAGAAATCGGTTTTATGGCTCAGCTCCAAGCTGTCCAAGTCATGTACAGTCTCACGGTGTTCTTGTTGGCAGCTAATGAGGGGGCTCAGTGTACCCAGTTCAGCTCCAATGGAATAAACAGACGAAGACTTGTGCTGAGGCTTGACCTTGCGCCGACGCTGGCAGACCCTCTCAGACATTGCAATTACTGAAGAGAGACTGATAAATAGTCTACATGTAGCTCAAGGCCACAGGTCTGGGATCAGTTTTGATGTTCTCTAAATGCTCGATGTGGCAAAGAGTGGGGATAGTGGTTTGAAGCAGCTAATCCTCGTATTGCCGTTATATGCACATTGAGATTTAAGAGTAAATCACTGAAATGCTGTTTGAAGCTGGATAACTACACCTTAATTAGTTCAACAGTTGAAATTCTGTTTAGGATCCACAGGTTTCTCCTGGATATTCATAAGTTCATCCCCTATTTAGGTACCTCTTGGTTGGGGCTTTTTTTTTTTCGCTCTTCATTCTCACCTCCTTTCACTGTTTACAGCTGTGCAGTCAGATGACTCAGGATGAGAGGGGCTGAATAAAGCTTACAAGATGAAGAGGATTACAGACTTAAGGAGAGAGTGAGTGTCTAGTTTGTATGGATGCTGACCTGGTGCTTTAGCCGTCGCGGAGAGGTACAAAGGGATTAGCACATTTTTCCTGAGGCTCCTGCTTTTTAATGGCATTCCTGCGCTAAGCCAGTTAACAAGCACAGCACGCCTTTGATCAGCTGGTCACATGGAGGCGGTGAGTGCGAGGACTGTCTGGGAGGGAGACACCCAGAGGGCTCTGCACAGGCAGAACAGAAGAACCCCTCTCGCCCACCGCAGATTCACCGCTTTTTCTGGCGCTTAATGCTGCGTATCCTGGAACCGAAACTTACCGGTTGCACCTTTAAGTGAAATTCTAGCCATTGAAATACTGTAACTGAAAGGGTGGTGAAGCTTTCGTTCTGAGATGCTTTGGTTTGACTGCTGACACTGTGGCACTGTCACTGACGCGCTGTGGAAAAATGCTGTAATTGAAACACTTTTTGCTGCAAGGCTGCAGTCGGAGCCTGCTGCTGCTGGCTACTTTAATCAGATTGTGTTAAAACTGAGGGGAGTGACACAAACTGTTCTGTCGTTCCCCGCATGCTCCTTTTCTTTATGTTCACACAATCTGTATGGAAACCATGCTGAGCTGTAATATAGTCTGTTTTTCAGTTGTTTTTGTTGTAGTCCATACCCATTGTCCATCTTTTCTGTAGGGCCAACAGTTAGGACAGCTGGAGAGAATCACTTCATTGTGAGGGTACTTTAAGGAGCTCTGTGGTGCTAACGTGACTTGCTGAGAACTAATTGATGTTCATTTTAAAAGGCTACCTGCCCAGCATCACCTGCCTGTTTGTTCAGTAAAGCCTGCCTAGCATACAATTCTGTCTGTAATTCAGCCTTTGTTCCTCTCATTGTGAGGGTCCAGTCAGCTGAAACACACAATAAGATGTTAAGGGCTCCCAGTGTATTCCTTGGGCTGATTGTAATGAGAGATAGTTGGAGAAAAGGAATAATTTCACGTGAAGAAGGTCAGTAGATGTGTGATCTGCTCAAAAAGAAAACTATCTTAAAGCTTACATAATGTTTTTTTTTTTTTCCTGGCTGAGTACAAGGTACAGAGAGGATTGTAGGCAAGTGCTCCACTCCCCCACATTTCCCTTACTTTAGTGGAACTCCTAGACACAAAGAGGCAGAGCAACTCTCCAAAACTGGAACCAGTCTCTGTCTGAGGATAGAGCAGGCATGATCTTTAGTTAGCGTGGGAGGTTACACGGATCCCGTCGAAATCCACTCAAGTGATGAACATTTGTTTCAGGTGAGATTGTCTCAGACCTATCCATGCAGAACCAGCGAAGTAGTTGAAGGTCCCAGATGTCCAGTATTGAATATTAGCAGTGGTGCCTCAGTGAAATACCGTCGTATATTGGATAGAGTCAGACTCCACTTCATTAAGGAGGGCTGGTGGAGGGATTTAGACACTCTGTGGTTTATACGTTAGCTTTCTAGAGGGACATTCACTTTCATTATCTTCCATGTAATTGTAATTGAATAGAGTTCAAGCTGTCACATCACATTTGACTCACTGCTTGATTTAACCTGGTCCTGTCTCGACTCCATGTGCCTTCACTTGATAACATCAGCACATTAATCTGCTCTTCTCTACATCTGTACCTACAGGTATTTTATGAGGTGAAAAATGATGCTGACAAAAAACAAAAACAAACTATTACTGTGTGTGGATGGTTATTGATCTTGGTTATTTTGCCAGTGGGGAAACTTTCAAAGAAAATAGAAGTGACATGAAGCACTTTATATAACATCTCCACATTTATTCCCATAGTTGAGTAATAGGTATGTATGAGTCCAGTCAACCTGTTTAGCCTCTTGGCAGCGCTGGTAGATTCTGATGCCACACACAATCTGAAATATAATACACTCTCCAGTTGGCAGAGCTATTCCTGTGCTCATCACATAATGTACCAAACACATACCTGAGTTTTAAGACTTAAATATGTAGTGGGGAGCGATGCTAGCAGCTAATGTTGTTTTTTTGTTGTTGTTGTTGTTGTTGACTGTAGCATGTGTATTTAGCCCTGAAGTGAATATGGGCATCAGTATTGGTTTGATAGATTTGCAGCAGATCTAGCTGTCAGCCCCCCCCCCCCCCCCTCCTCCCCCGTGCCACGTGCAAGCTTTAGAATCAGCAGAAGTGGTGGATGGAGTCAGCAGAACAGTTGTGGAACCCCTAAAGTGTGCCATCTTCTAGCAGACATAGGCAATGAATTACTCAGTGTGACTGAAAGCCGATGGCTGAATGCCCTGTTTGAAGCTTTTCTATATTCAACATCTGTTTCTGTATTCAGTTACTTAATATTTGATTATAATGATAGCTTTAAATTACTGTTAATATTGTTAGGTCATATGTTTTTCCACTCAAGGGCTGATATTTCATAAAAGTCCCTAAAATTCATTGAAATACTCACACTCTTTGTTATTCCACCATGGCCTCTATGTAAGCTCTATAAAAAGAATAATTTAATCCTTCCATTTCTCAGATTTTCTAAATATTTGATTTGCCTTCAGCGGCTTTGATGTTCCAGTGTAAGAGCTGCTGTTGTCATGAAATTTTGATTTTGTTGAATTGTTTTCAGTTCTTTACTGTGAGATTGACCTCATTCACCCCGCTGGCCGAAGATGACAGGATGAAGCTCTGTGCTGGTGTGGTGTCCTTATGTTTTTTAGTTTTGAATTCACAAGAAGAGGTTGAATTTTACTAAGCGACCAAGCACGTGTACTCTTCAGCTAATCAGAGACCTCAACGTTTGATATGAAAACCATTTGGACTCTCTGCACCATATTTCAGGAAACTTTGTCTGACCCTACTCAAACATAACTGATTCAGCATGAGCAGTAGAATTACATGTTTTATTAATGCTGAAATAATACTGAGGGAGGATGTCTGCATCACAGCTGAAATCACACTGAATTACAGTATTTTTAAACATCCCCTCAAATCTTTAAAAAAAAAAAACAGGAAAGATACAGCAGATCTGTTCTGTGTCAGCATTAGCACCAAGGTTATCACCAATAATTATCACCATTTATACTGCTTTTGATTCATGACTGTCCTCTTGTTCTTGATATATCTATGAACAAGCATAAATAATAAATAGACACATTTACATAATCTTGGAGGCATTGTCTTCAGCCTGATTCAAGGGTTAGCTAACAGGATCACATGCCACCTCACTTGAAGCATCCTTCAGTATGAAGGCATGAAAGTGACCGGGGGTGGATGGAGGCGATTCTTGTGTTGATAATCCACGATTTTGGCAGTTCTTTGTTGCGTGTGTGAAACTAAAACTGGCTGGCTTCAGTCCTAAAAACAGAAGATGACTATTGAAATTCAATGTCGCCATATGTAGGGAATGCTCATATTTTTTAATCGAAACAAAACCCTTTGTTTCGGGCAGTGACTCTGCGAAGCTTCCAGGCAGTCAGTAAGCTCACACTGGAGTTGCTTTCGTCTGGGTCTATGTCACACAGGATGAATCAAACGAGATGCGACAGTAATCAGGGAACCGGTCTCCTGAGTTCGCCCTGGCTCCTGTCACCGCGGTCCGTCATGCATCTCGAAGGAAAGATCACGTGGGTTTGGGTGTTCAGCTTCCAGGAGAAAGCACTGAGTTGTCGTTAGTTGTCGTCCAGAGCTTACATCACCAGGTGTTAACCTTCTGGTGTCAGGGATCAGACTGAATTTTGCCCAACATGGCTTTCAGTGGCTGTTCACCTGACAAGGCCTTTAATGCCCTAAGCTTCCATTTCCTCAATAATTTCCTGAGATTAGACGAACTGAAATGTATTTAACATAGTCCTCTTGCCAAAAATGAAACCTGCTGAAGATGAATGGTCCATGCTGGTTTGTGACAATGTTTAATAGTGTCGCTATAAAAAAGACAGCTTGTCAGAGCTGCCGAGAATTGTTTAAGAAATTTAAGGCATTTAATGAAAATGGGAGCAAACTAGCAGAAAGCAAAATTGATCACCCAGTGTGCTTAGAACAGGCAGTGTTATAGCTGTTCAGTAAAAATCAGCTCTACTGTCTTTGCATTGTTCTCCACTTGCTGTGCTCCTGTTCTCTAAAGAGCAAAGGATCAGCAGAAAGCATTGCCCTCACCATTGTGGCTACGGGTGATCAATCAGTGATAGGTTGTGGTAAATGGACAGTGTGGGTCAGTGCAGTTGGAGTGGTCTCGATCAAGTCAGAGAAAAGTCAGCTCACTCTGCCTGTAAGACATGCCCAGACCTCAGTAGTACTCCCACTGTCAGAAATGTATGTGTGTGTGTGTGTGTGTGTGTTTGTATACACAGGAGAGAACGAGGTAAGTGAATGTTAGTCATGCACTGTCGTCCCTGAACATCACAGTCCGGAACATCACTTTCCGTTTGGTCCTGCTCTGTTCTAGCACACTGCGTTTTTGACAGAGGAAAGTTTAGGCTTTTTTTTTTTCACCGTAGTCTCTGAGCAATTACATTCTAGGCCAGTGTTAATGAAAAAAGTTGTAAATTGAATCCTTTTGAGCTCTGGTGGCTCGCAGTGTGGGAGTTCTGAGTTTGCTGAGTAAAGCAGTGAGTGGACTCTCCCTCTCTCTGTGTCAGCTACTCTGCTCTCTTTGTTTGATGGATCACTGCTGATCTGTGGCCTGGGGGGCCCTGTATCCCCCTCTGCAACTCATTACCCTCAAAGTCACTCTTGCCCCGAGGGACCCATGGCCCGCTGAGGTGCCTATGACGCTGCGGCTTATGTGCACTGCGGCCCTTCATGTTACATACAGATTGTCTAGTCTGAGAAACTACATATTAGACCTGGCTACCTTATCCAGGGTCTCTGTTCAGGTGGGATTTTATAGCTTATATTTTAGGAGTACCTCAAGGGTCTGTTCTAGACATACTCCTATTTATCTTCACAATAGGCGGTGTCAGTTAGTGAGAAGATACCACAGACTAATACTTTTTCTCATGCATAGCCCTGTTTCCCAGGCACCTGTTTGCCCTTTGGGTGTTTGATCATTTAAAAAAAAAAAAAGGAAAAAGAAAAAAAGAAGTTCTCAAAGTCTTGGCATCCCAAATTCTTTTAGCAGACTGCCTTTTTTTTTCTTTAAATTGACTGATTTATTGGCTGGGTGGTCTCTAAGATTTTTTCACTTCAGTGTCATATCTATGAGAATTTCTTTATTACATTGGACCACATGCAAAAGCCCTGAAGCTGTACATAGATAATTAAATTAAGCATACAGTAGTGCTAATAGAATAAAAAACAAACAAACACACACACACAAAAACCACATATGTTTACTGATGTGTTCGGATTGTTGTGTTAGGTAGAGAGCTAGCTGTGTTAGGCTATGCTGATGGAGCTCTCTGGGAAAGATATAAGGTTAGAACTTGTAAGAAGACACTGCTTTGTCAGCAAGTTGCCATGACAATGCCGTCATTCCCCATTTCATTGTCTTTTCCCCCCCCGTCTCTCAGCAAGGTCACATGACGACGGGATTGATTTAGCCGTGGACGTTCGGCAGCTCTGACCACTTTACTGTAACGCGCCAGGCGCTTATGTCTCCCCTTCCGGTCTGTACGAAGGAAACCCCTTCATTTAGCAGACGGGCGGGGGGGGGGGGGGTTTGGTTGAGTCCTGCTGCGGATCTTTTCTCCCACTTTCTTCACTGCACGTTTTACTGAACCTAACTGTATGGTCTTTCTGCTACCGAATCCTTTGTGTTTTGTGCCCCCTTTTCTGCTGCGGTCTTTTGCAGGAGCAGTAGTGAAATGGATGAGTTTGTATTGTGAGGTAACAGCCAGGAACATCATTCTTTTCGGTTGCTGCGCCGTGTCAGAGCCTAGGGAAATATTACACAACTCTCCCCATATTTTATTGGCTACATGGGTGGACAGAGACGGGGGGGAAGAGAAAGATGTTCTGAAATAAATTCACCAGAGGGCACAGACTCTGGTGTTGGAGGACACTAAAGCATTTCATTTGATCACATGTTCTGTCTTAATGGTATTTCAAGGCTTCTATGAGTCATTAATTATTTCTAGCATTGTGGACTTTTCCCTGAAATGACCTCTCTATCTGTTCATGGCTTAACAGCATTAGAGAGAGAGAATAAAACCAAAACACTGGTTTATTTTCCTTGTAGAATTACAATCAATTCATTAATCTCCCATAATTATTTTTTGTCATCGGGGAGTCAGTTTATTAGACCTGAAAGACTGGCCTCCCAGTCTGTGCTCTGATAATGTGTCCTCAGAGGCCAGGCATGGTTAGAGTGTTTCATCGCTGGCTCTAAACCACATGATGGCGGACTATGGAAAATGAACAACCCCAAGCATAAATCGTCTGCTCGTGTTTTAGCTCCATCTGCTTGCCCTTGCATCAGTCAGACACTATGACAGGTTTTTGTCTGCATCCATCACACACACACAGAGTAAGAGACAGGGTTGTATGTGAAAAACACACCCACACATGCACATATACACACCCACTGTGTCCTGTGGAAGAATGACCTTGATTGATATTGAGGTGCAGTATAAAAGTCTACGGTTTAAGTGCGTTCTGGTCGATTGCAGTTCTGCAAATAGTCTCTTAGTCCCTTTTGTGCTGTTTGGTAGAGCATTTTCACCTGAATAGGTTCCTTGGGGATATTCTGATATTACATAAAACTGCATTTCCAGGGCTTCAGTAATGATTAACAGCCACCGCTGCAGTTTCTCTAGTCTAGTCCACGTTTTTATAAGGTCAGTCAAAGTGTGATTAAAAAAAAAAAAAAAAATTATTGCGACCCATGTCCTTCGCGTGCGACCATGTCCTCTCAGAAGACGCATTGTGTAAGTTAAAGGATAGAGACTCATTAGAGATTCTTGGTGTGTGCTGTTGGTGTGACGTCGGTGGTTGATCATGACGATAGAGAGATGCATAGCCAGCATATTCCTCACCCCACTGTTTCTCCTGTCCTTTCCCCCTGGAGGAAACAAGCTGGCCCTGGGCTTTTGCCAAGCAGTAGGGCACTTTGAAAGCTTTATAACCCCTTTCAACCTTCACTCAGGCATGACACTGTTTAAATGATGAATTGGGATGCGTGACATTGTGTTACACAATGTTAGTCCTAGGAAAAAATTGGGTGGGTAACATGTGAAGGGGGCTTCTCAAGATCTTTACCTCTCTGAAATGGTACATCATTTATTTGAAACCAGATTCGAAATCAATCGATGATGGAGATTGTGCTCATTGAAAGCTTTCTGTCATGTGGTACGCTTACTTGATTCGTAGCACAGTGTGGAAATGTTCTAGAACTGCGTGTGTTGTTGTGTTTGTCCATTCATCCTGCTAACTTAACGAGTGAATCGTCAGAATGGGGCATGGGCTCAACTTTCCAACAAGCCACTACAGAGAATCAAAGTGTCAGAATTGAATTGTGGTCAACTCAGCTTGACATTTCAATGAATTACAGGTTTTATAACACAGTAGTGAAAGGCACGAAGCCAGTTGTTTGGTGCTTTCTTAATGTTTTTTTTTTTTTCTGGTCAGCTCCTCAATTGATTAACTTGATTGATTAAGCAAAAGCATGATTTCTGAGGAAAGAAAAATCTTTTTTGGTTCTTGTACTTCTAGCCTGCAGTTCACTGTACTGAGAGCATGGTTTATAAAAAAAAAATGAATTTGAACAACAAAAATTAAACTGCGTATCTAGGTTTCTTTATCAAAGTTTAGTTCTCTGATTGGCAGTTTGTAGTATATTCATTTGTTCTGATTTTAAGGAACTGACCATTTTTTTAATCGTATTGTCTTTTCCGATTGTGTCAAGACCTAAAATGTCCACCGTGAGATCCTGTAAGTAACTTGTTTATCTCATTGCCGTGTCCACTTGCTCTTGTCTAAGTGGATTACCACTGTATCATTTGTGTAGTGACTGTGTTTCATAGGCCACGCATGTGCAAACATACTTACTTTTCTGTTCGACATAAGATAACCCTTAAAGTGTGCATTCGCTGCTTTTTGCCTTTGGGCCCAGTTAACCCCATTTAATGAAATCATCAGTATCTGTTTTTCTTACTAATTATTTCGGCAGACCAATATTTGATTACATTATAAAATAGTGTCAGTGCGTGGCATTTATAGTTTGACCAAGTGAAAATAGGTTCATATTTGGTCATAAAGACCTGTGGTAAAGACACCCGTGACAAGAAATCTGCACAACATCAGCCAGATTAAATACACAAGACGGCAGACCTCACACTGGCTAGAAATGTCTTTTTTTTATTCTCTGTGAATTTCAAAATGATTATTTTTTGGATGTCAGCATTGAAACATCTGGCACAAAGGTGCAGTAAATCTACGTGGTGCTGAGTGCATTTAAGGTCGTTATAAAAACTGAGTGATTTTGTAGAAAAATGCATGAGACGTCTCAGACACCGACGTATGCCCAGGTAAGTGATAAAATGAGCCCCATATGTCAAAAAGAATGAACTTCCTCTTTAATATTACACAATGCAGTCTAATTTATGATGGATCAGGCCTATTTCTAACCATGGTATGGCTGTGATATAGATGTCTGCCTGGGCTGATGAATTGATTTGACTGATGAGGCTGGTATGCTGGGTCTCAGTGGAGAAGGCTGGTAATGTGTGACTGGGCTTTGATGGTGGTGTATGGTGCTCATCCGACTGAAACAGAGCCAGTCTGCGCTGTTGTTCTTCCAAGCTGTTTGTTAGCTCTAGGCATAGTTCTGGATCCTGTGTGACTGGCCCCTCTGCTTTTTGGTGATAAGAGGATTTATAGCCAGCCTTTTGTGCTTTTAGGATTTACTCTCTCCATTCCCAGGATCCCATGGGATCTTTTAAGGGGGACGTGTTATTTAATTAGCTCGTAGATAAGACTGGATTGATATTTGCTTTGTCGAATCCGGATGAGACTCTTGTGCGTTTGTGTTGTTTTGGCCAACCCAACCCTAGAGTGACAGGGATTTCCTTCCTAAGTAGGCAATTTGTACAGAGAGCTCTTCTTACCAATTTTAACAGAGAAATATTCAAACTTTGCATTCTAGGAGCAGCGCATTTTTCAATGTGTTCATGGAATTTCGGCGGAGATTCCTCAGGGTTTTTTTTTTTGAAGTGTCGCCGCATGACGAGACTTTGAGAGATTTCAAAGAAACATGTGCAGTCTTGAAGCCTCTCTCACATGTAATATTGAAAGAAAAAAAAAATGTCAGAGGGAAAGGACGGAGGCAGAACAGGGTGTCTCCCGCGGAATGCTGGCAGGGGACTTCATTCTGTTTGCTGCTGCACTGAAGCACTGCCATTAGAGCCTCTGTGTGTATTACTCATCATCTTTTATGAGATGCTGTGTGTTTGTGTGTGTTTGTGTGTGGGTGTGTGCGCGTGTTCAGCCGTGTGGTCATTTGGACCGTGGGGGCCTCTGCCCAGTCCTCTTGAGGGAAAACTCTAAATTTTTAGTGGTTACATAAGTTTTTTTTTCTGAAAAAAATTATATAATGTCTGTCTGTTCGTAGTTAATTCCAAGCACCCCCTCTGTGTCTCCTGCGTGTGCAGAGTTTGAGCTGGCATGCTGTGGGAAACATTAAAATGAGGAAATTCTGGTGAGGACCGGGCACAAACGTTTCCTCTTCTTTTTTGGACTGCATACAAACATATGGGTTTCTTGTATGTTTCTTTTAGCTGCTAATAAAGTTCTGTACAAAAATTGTTACATCATGCCTTTTTTAGGGCTCCCTTTAGTTTAGCTGTGGTGGTCTAATCTGTTTTACATTACTCCGTGTGCTCTTATTTATCATTGATGAAGAGTACCCGTGACTAAAAGACTTATCTTTCCGCTGCCTATTCCCTATGTGTGTGTATGTGTGCGCGTGCGCGTGTGTGACAGAGAGAGTTATGTAATTTGGCTGGACGTAATTTGGGTCTTCCCCTAGACTGAGACAGATTAGAGATTAGGCCTGGTCACTGTGCACCTGCGCCACCCTTTTTTGGTCTTTTAATTCTGTTTTTTTTTTTTTTTTTTTTCCCCCCCCTAGGCTTGGGCTCAAAGCCTGCTTGGCTCTGTTTACTGTGTTATTCAGCTTGTGTTCAAGAATCTGGTAAATCGGCTAGTGCCTGGGCTAGTGCAGACTGCCGCAGGACCACCACTGTCTAAATATCTGTAAAAACTGTGTGGAGAGGCACATTTGTTGCGCATACAGATGAGTCCTCACATAGGGGTTTACACACACATACAGAGATATGCCTGATAAGGGCTGCATGTCCACCTGTCATTAGCAGAAATAGCCAAAAAGAGAACTCTGTGTTCTGGCTTTAATTGTTTGCATTTTCCAATACACCGCACAACACTAGGGGTTTTCCATCAGAAGAGAGCATTATGTTAAGTAAAGGGCATCTGTTATTAGTGTGTTTTTCCCCTTTTTCCACGAAACGGGCTCTGTGAGTTCCGCAGTGACATGTTGCGGCATTAATGTGTAGCCTTGTAAGCTCCCAGTTTTGCGCTCTCTCCCGTTACACCCCCAGCAAAGCCGAGTCAGTCCAGTAATGAGTCATTAAACACGGTTAATGGTGAAAGTGGAAAGAACACTCAGAGCGTTACCGGACTGGGAAAAGGTTTTTTATTTGTGTTTGCAGCGGACGCCTAAATAGTATACGATTATGTGTCTTTTTTAGCTATCATGTATGTGATGGGGGCTCTGGGACCTGCTGCTGGGTACCTGCTTGGAGGAGTTCTGATTGGATTCTATGTGGATCCCAAAACCATCGTCAACATTGACCAGAGCGATCCTCGCTTTGTAGGCAACTGGTAAGACTACTTTTTAAATCGCGTGAGTCATTTAATTAAATGTGTACATGTGTAGTTGTGGGAACATGTACATGTGCATGTGTGTGTGTGTGTGTGTGTGTGTGTGTGTGTGTGTGTCTGTGTGTCTCTGTGTATAGGTGTATGTTGTGTAGATCCTGACTGTGTTTCTCTCCGTAGGTGGAGTGGTTTCCTGCTCTGCGCTATCGCCATGCTGTTGGTCATTTTCCCCATGTTCACCTTCCCTAAGAAACTGCCGCCTCGCCACAAAAAGAAGAAGAAGAAGAAAAAGCTCAACGCTGACGACGGGTCCAGCGACGATGACGTTATGAAGGAGAAATCAAACAGCAAAAGCCAAACGGTTACCTCCTCCATGGGCTTTGGAAAGGATATTAAAGGTATTTCACCACAGTATAAAATCATCAATTAGTTCGCTTGCATTGCAGGCTCTAGGGTTACTAATACACATGAAATCAACCAAGATCTCGCTAGACACCTCCCAGTAAAGGCTCATTTACACCGACTGCTCTAAGGACAGAGTATTGCAGTATTTCTAAGTCTTCCCCGTACCAGGAAGGTCTTCGCTGAGAGGAGGTTCTCTCTTAAATAGCAGTTACATTATTTTAGTATGAAGCAAGTCAAGCTACTTTTGCATTAAATGAGTTCCCAGGAGGTTCTCTTTTCCAGCTACTCTCAACCATTTGAGTTCACTCAGCATCTCTGCTATGTGGCATCTGCTCTATCGCTCTGCAGCTACTGTCACACCGCTTTAATGAAATACGGAAGATTGATGATGAAATTTAAAAGGCTATCATTTGAGGTTACATAACCTGATTTTTTTTCGTTAATTAAAACTCTCAGATAAGAGCTTATAGACGAGACTGGAGATATCATTAGACGGAAACTTGAGCTTTTCTCTGTATATTAAGAGAAGAGAAACTTCTTTAAAGGTAATAGTTTTTTTTTTTCCCCTAAACTTTCATATAGATCTCAAGACTCATTCAGACTCTTTCAATGATTCCCCTGGGACTGAACCCTTATTAAGTCATAAACACTTTTAATAACTGCAGCTCAATGCGATATAATAACCCCCTTTTTTGAAAAGAAATGGATCCACAGACACATTCTGAGTACAGTTAATCTTTTGCAGGAATTTTAATATGAAAAAAAAATGAAATAAGATTTATGATTCATGGCAGTCATTGAAAGGGGAAGCAGGCTCCCCTCTTATGAGTTCATTTATTGAAAATGATGGGACAAAAGCTAGCATGCTAAGATCTATTTTATGGCCAATAAAGAGCCATCTGTCCAGCGTGTCAAGCAGATTATCATTTTGAATTCCCCCAGAAATGTAGTAATTAGCATTTCATTAATTATGATCCTATTTCAAATACTGAGCCGCGCGAGTAACAGGTGCTCCGCATAGAATTTCTAGACTAAAACAAGATTAGGTGAATTAGCCTAGAGAACCCAGGGACCCGGACTTCGGTGTTCTCAGGAAATGGATTTTGTAAGAGCCCATTTAGTATGCCCTGCATACTCCAGATTTGTACGCTTTGCCTGGCTTGCGTGTAGCTGCTGAAGCGCGGTTAGAGCGTAACAGCTACATGCTGTCCACAGTCCCCTGCCTTTCGAGAATTATGATGTCGAATCAGGCCCTTTGCTAATTAGTAGGTAAAGCGTTTAATCCTGACTCTTTGTTTCAGACCCTGTGGCTGTATTCTCCCCCACACCCCCACCCCTCCCCATACACACACACACACACACACACACACTGTGCTTTCTGTAGAGAGTTACACACTCAGGAACAAATTAAAGTCTGATTACAGGGGATTACTATGGAAACAATAGCTCTTCGCAAGCCTGCTAATTCTAATTCACGCTCATCTGAATGACTGAGTTTGAATGCCTCTGTGATGATAATGGTTGAAGAAGTAGAAACACTACCATTAAGTTTTGTACTTATGGACCCCCCCCCCCCCCCCCCCCCCCCCCCCAAAAAAAAGAAAGAAAAGCTGTTAACAATGATTGTCTTTTGTGGTTATCTTTAAATAGAGGGAGACATCCAGCAGTCTATGAGTTCACTTTTGTATCAATGTTGATTTTAAACAAAAAAATTTGTGCAATCAGTGCAAAACATCCACACTTGTTTCCAATGGACTGCATTATGAATTTCTGGGCTAAGATTAATTTGTGTATCTTATTCATCAACTCCGTGTGACCCTAATGAAGGGAGTCATTTATATGGCATGAATAATATGATAGACGGCCAAAGTCATTGAGCTGTCGCCGTGGTGACCACTGTCGTAGCTGATGTCCCGGGGTTATGCTCTGTGGAAGTGTTTGTCCTTGTTATGATGTTTTGAGGGCAGCATTGCTGAGGCTGGTGTTTTGTTTTTTTTTTTTGTTTTGTTTTGTTTTTGTCCTGTCGCTGGGCAGATCTTCCCAAGGCAGCCGTAAGGATCTTGAGTAACATGACCTTCCTGTTCGTGAGCCTTTCCTACACCGCAGAGAGCGCCATCGTCACCGCCTTCATCACTTTCATCCCCAAGTTCATCGAGTCGCAGTTCGGCATCCCGGCCTCCAACGCAAGCATCTACACTGGTGACTGCCTCTTAATTTCCTTATTCTTTCCCTCTCTATCCCTTTCTCCTCTCTCTCTCTCTCTCTCCCTCTATCTCAGTTTTCCTTTTCCATTACACGCTGTACATTTGTGATTCACACAATATTTGCCATGTCGCAAACAGAGAAAATATTGCCATTAAAAAGAAGATGTTAGCACTCCTATGTATTTACCGAGACAGAGCAACAGCACAGCAGATGGCTCCTACATAAAGTGATTATATTAATGCTAGTTTCTGAAATGTGGCCAATTCCAGTGAAATGGAGTGGCTTTGCTCCAGCAGTCCTAAAAGGCCTGTGTCTTTCATTCATGTTTCTACTTGTTCACTCATTTGGAAAGAACCAGCAGGAGGAGAAGAATTAAAGCTTTTTGACTTCTGCTCTAAAAGGATCAGGTTAGGGCTATTGCCCTCGTGTCCTTACTCATCAGCTTCTTTCTGATATATGGTCGCCGAGGAAAGAAAGAAAGAAAGAAAAATACAAAAGTTCTTTCTCTCTCTGTCCATGTTGCGCTCAGCGTGAGTTGTGTGGATTCCAGATTACCGCTAAGCCATACGTATGTCTCTCGGTCGAAGACACAGATGCATTCTCTCTCAGGCCTGTGGGATGTTAGCCAAGGCTCAGTTATGAGGTCATGAGATTCTTCTGTCACACAGGGTCAAGCAGAGTTTCTCGCATTCGGATCTAGCTTGAAATTCAATATTCAGCACGTGCACAGAAACGCAAAGAATTATGCTAAAATCCCTGATTCAGCTAGTATGGTATGCAGTCGCTTGCCTTGTGTGTCTTTGGATAATACTCAGTGTAGTATCGTCCTAAAGGCGATATTGAACACTCGCGACAGGAAAGGCAATGTCACATACCATGTGTCAGCCAGCAGGAGTGGGTCATTACAGAGGGTCATCAGCATGATGCTAGGATACTGTGAAGGAGGTAAATTGGTTGTATAGTTACTATGGCTACCGCGCACTATGCGGTGGCATACCTACCTTGCATGGCTGAAACAGATTTCAAAGATGTCACTCTAGCAGTAACTGAAAACATTCACTATTGTGTTATGATTATGTTGTCCAGTGTGTCCTATCAATATATGTACAAACAGTCACACAGGGCTGTGTTTGGCAGATGTTTATATAGAAGGACAGAGCAGTCCCTCCCGTGTACAATGACAGAGATAGCTGAAGAGTTCGAATGGGCACAATATACTTTTGTGTCACCTCACTTGAAAGTGGCTCAGCTGTGAGACACAATAGACCATAATAATAATAATAATAACAATAATAAAAAAAAACAGATGGTGCCCAATAAAAAGGCGGCACTTAGGAAGGACAATGTTGGCTGTCCCTTTTTACAGAGAGAGCCTCTTATGTATCAATCTGAAGCAGTTTAGAAGTCCTGAATCATGAATAGCTACAAATCTTTTCTCTTATTACTCAAGGACTTTGCCTTATTTTATTGGATGTATTCCGTTCGATGTGCACACGCAAAATAATGATAAAAAACCGTGCTTCTTTTCAAAACACATGTTATTATATGTATACTCTGTCTTAAGAATTACACTCATATCCAGAGTAAACTTTAAATCAAGTGTCTAGGGTGATACACAGATACATCTGCAGCAGAATTCCTCCCTCTAGTCCCCAGCAATCCCTCTGCCCTCAGTGTGGTTTACGTGGCTATGTTTTAGTGTTGGGGTGGGAATGACAGTGAGCTGTCACTGAGGTATAATCATTAGGCATTAGTCCAATGGGAGGGGCTCTGCTTTTCCAGCCCTCGGGAGCTACGCTGGCCACAGCTGTTTGCTGGCCCACGCTCCCAAGATCTCAGCAACGTAGCAGCGTACAGGCAGCTCCTTTTAACACTCCTACAACACGTTCTGAAATCAGAATGTGTCTCTTTACAGCTTATCCTCTATTAAAAACTCTTGTGTTTATCAGGAGAGCAACTCCCTGTGTGATGTATTCTCTCTCTTCTCATCTGTAAGATGTGTTTTCACACGTTCAGATCTAAATATAACTTGGAGAAGTGTGGAGATGATTTGTCACTAGTGTCTTCGTGTGTGTGTGTCTGTGTGTGTGTGTGTGTGCGTATGTGTGTGTGTGTGTGTTTCATCCTTGCCAGAGCTGTGGTTGTACAGTGCTATGTTGATTTAACACAGCCAAATGAAGCGCGCTTAAGCAGATGTGTCTCTGAGATAATCATAAGCTTCAGCTGCTGGATAGCCATCTCCCATAGAGCTATCCCTGAGTGCCGATGATGCAATTGGATTTTCTTTGCTCCAGGCCCCCCCCCCCCTGCCCCAGTATGTCTTAGAGTATGTATATATCCCTCTATCACTCCTTCCCTCCAGGAGCCTGACATTCACGTTAACTATAAACTCTGATAGATGGACATGCACGTTAACAGAATGAGCAGATTTGTATAATGTTCTACAAGCCTCCGGTTTGTGCCCTCACACGGCCTGGCGGCATGTTGTTTTCGATGAGGTTGGTCAGAGCCCGGCATGTGCTTGGCTCTTGGCTTTTTTCTAGTGGATTTGTACAGTGACCCCCCTACTGCCAGCAGACAGCTTTGACTTTCAGATCCCATCAGTAAGACTGGTCGTAGGGCTAGCACGTGTTCGGCACTGATGGAGGCGGCTATTGCTCATCGCTTTTAGAAGCTTTCTCCTCCCGACATCACGTTTCTCAAAGTGCTGACGTTCCTTTCCCCCTTTGCTTCGTTCCGGTTATTGGCAGACTAAGTCACTTGCCTTTAGGCTCCTGTCTCAGAATTCTGGCTTGCTATTTTGGCCCTATCTTTGGCATTGCACCAGAGGAGACCGGACCTCTTGAAGATAAGGGTGTCAAGCCTGTCTAGTCAAAACAGATTTTGTTTCCTGTGTTGTTCTCCTGAGTTACCATTTTTAACTCCACTTTCTTTCCTCTTAAATCTTTTCACTAAACTTTCAACTAAACAAATCGCTGAAAAATCTCCACGTGTCCTTTGGTAAGAATATGAACTGTGTGGAGAACGACCAGTAGTGATGTATTTTGGAAAACGTATCGTTTTATCGTGCGAGGGTTGTGTGGCACTTATTAATGGGTCGCTCTTCCGGTGTGTTCTGTTCAGGTGTGATCATCGTGCCGAGCGCAGGCGTAGGCATCGTCCTTGGTGGCTACATCATAAAAAAGCTGAAGCTGGGGGCTCGGGAGTCGGCTAAACTGGCCATGATCTGCAGTGGGGTTTCTCTTCTCTGCTTCTCCACCCTCTTCATCGTAGGCTGTGAGAGCATTAATCTGGGAGGCATCAACATTCCCTACACCACAGGGTAAGTTTGATAAAACCATACACATGTAGAAAGATATCTTCAGAGCACATTTTAAATCATTAAAATGAAAAGTGTCATTTGGTCAGTTGTATGGCTATGGTTATAGTGTGGTTATGTAATGGCACTGCATTAGACATACCATTTGGTTGTGAAACTGTTTATAATTCAGTTTAGCTAATGTACTGTAACGGTCTGCCTCCTCCTTTTAAATATTCTGTGAAATATTTATTGAGTTTCATCGAAGTGTCTGGTAGGTCGTAAGCATTCAATTGTTTAATTATACAAAGTACTTTACTCAAAACATTTCTCATTTGGTAATGGGTTTTTACTTTTCTGTCTGTGGTGCAGATTCATTGCACTGTCATGTTTGGCACAGTAGATTAGACTGCAGCACTCCATATCCAAGAATATGTCAGGAGTCTTAAAATACATTCAACTATTGTGCATGACTGTGTTGACTGATGACTCAGCGTGAGTGTGTGTGTGTGTGTGTGTGTGTGTGTATTTGTGTGTGATTCAGAGGGTGAGAGAGGGTTATTTTTGTTTGGCCCACACACACACTCTTTCTCGACTGTGTGAGTACCCAGGCAACAGCTCTGTCCACTTAACCTCTCAGAGACCCATTGTTCATCCGCTGGTCGACACATCACAAGGTTTCTATTGACTGACATTACACGTCTTCCCCGTAGCAAGGCCTCGTATAGGAGCGCGTGTGTGAGTGCGAGGTTAGGCGGCGAGGCGGGCCGTGTGTTTGCTTAGGACCTGACAGGAAGCTGTGAGGGCCATTCCTGATACAGAGTAGGCTTGTGGGACATGACTGTGGAATGTCAACAGTGACCCAGTGGTCTGGAAACCGTTTGAACATTCACGTCTTCACACGGCAGGTTACATCACACACTGAGCTTTGTCTGTTTCTCAAGGTGTCATTGTCTGTAGGGATTTCCGTATGCGACGCAACATTTCAGGGCATTAGCTGGGTGCTTGGTTAAAATTTGTATTTAATGATCACAGTCTGCTTGGATTCAGATCAAGCTAGAGCTCATTATGAAATCACTCGTGAACCGTGATGAAATATTACTTCAGTATGTTAAAATAAACAAGCATTTGTTAAAATTGGTTGATAATGCTGCAGCTTTCTTAAATAGCGTTGCGCTTTTTTATCTGAAGAACAATGGTACAGGAGATGGAAACTGGATGTTTTTGAAATATCCTTGTCATTATAGAGTCTTCTTATTGGTAAGGGCTGTAGGATACAGCAGAGTTTGTTCCAGTCTGTCCACACTTTTTGGATTTATGTACCGCTTGTGTATTGAATTTCTGGGTTTCTGGTGGCCTAACTGAAACTGGAACCATTTAGTTTTAGTGAAGTCCAAGAAATAAAGCAGATAGATGATTCCATAGGGTGATCAGGTTAAAGCAGGACCTTTTTTTTTTTTATGAGTGGAGGGATAATTGACTTTGTCCATTGTTAATACACATCAAAGAGAAGGCAGCGTCCGAACAGAAGATAGATTCCCATCTACCACGTTTCCGTTTCCCTCCCTTGCGGTTGGTTTGGCCACGCTGCCAAAAAATGACTGTGGATCAGACAAAGTCAACCATAGGCACAGCTGATTGCCCTGTGTTTGGAAGGACAAAGAGCTTTGTTTGAATTTAGCTGGTGTTCCCACAGGTTTGAACTTGCTGTTTATTCTCTCTCTCTCTCTCTCTCTCTCTCTCTCTCTCTACTCTCTATTATCTTTCTTTTGGCAGCCCTACACTCACTCTGACCCACAGAAACTTGACTGGCAGCTGTAATGTGAACTGTGGCTGTAAGATCCACGAGTATGCGCCAGTATGTGGTTCTGATGGCATCACCTATTTCAACCCCTGTCTGGCAGGCTGCAGCATGGTGGGCAACGACAGCACCGGGGTGAGGAGCCTGGCACTGGGTCCCTCTCTAGTGCCCTCATTTCTGTCTTCACTACACTCCTGTTCATGGACCCGTGTAGAGTGTAGCCTTTCTTTCATCTGGAACCTCCTCCCTTCCCCTAAGGCCTTATGAATGGGGTTGACTTCTTTTAGGCTGAGTACTAGATGATGGCAAAGACCTTAAATCCCATTGTCTCGTTTTCCTTATGCCGGAGTAATGTAAAGCTAGATCCATATGTTCGTGCGGCTTTGGAATTTCCGACTCCTCTGTTATTATAACACGGGATGTAAAAACAAAGAAAGCTATGGAAATGCTTTTGTTCTTTTCGCAGAAACTAGATAAGAACATTTTTTGTTGATTTTTCTAGTGAACAATATTACTGATTTTTTACCATTGTACATTCCCTGCAGTATATTGTAAATATAAATGATGTAGAACAAAGACATCTACATCTGTTTACACAAACACTGTTAGATATGATTCAGAATGGTTTTTTTAATATGTTGATAAATAGTTAATGATCCATTGTCACTAAATTTTGTATTTGCAATCAAAATGAACAAAAATGTCTATTGTGTCAGATTGTCTTTTTAACCCTTAGTGATTTGGCTGCACTGCCGGTCCGTTACTCTGCTGATGCTCATCCTGGCGTCTCTCTCTCTCCTCCTCTGTGCAGATTCGGAACTACACAGACTGCGCGTGTGTCCAGAGCAGACAGGTCATCACTCCTCCGACGGGGGGTCAGGGCAACCAGCTCCAGCTGGTTATTGTTAAGACCTACCTCAACGAAAACGGTTTCGCCGTGTCAGGAAAGTGTGACCGCACCTGCAACACCCTCATTCCCTTCCTCATCTTCCTCTTCATCGTGACGCTCATCACCGCCTGCGCACAGCCCTCTGCCATCATCGTTACTCTCAGGTAGGTTAACCTTCAGCCACTGGGTAACAAACATCTTAATCTTTCAGTTTTCGCTATAATTTCCCTCACTTTTATTCCAGAACCTCTGTCAACTCGCATGAAATCTATTTGCCAGTGAATGAACACTTGTCCAAAAACAACATGTTGCATTATGGTAATGGCAAGTGGTAGAATGGCTTAAACTGCTTTTTGTGAGAGACTTGACATTACAGCATGTTTTAACTTGTCCTATTATCTAGGTCGGTAGAGGAGCAGGAGAGACCCTTTGCCCTGGGAATGCAGTTCGTTCTCTTGAGAACACTTGGTAAGATCAACATCTCTTTTCGTGTCTCCATTTGCTCTTAGTGCGAGGGCAGACGTTTTTTTCCACCTCAGATGGAGAATGTGAGAAGAAGATAAAAGCAGGGTTAATAAACAGCATTCCCATTCCCTTTAGTGGGGCCTGGGGGTGAAAGCTGTATGCTCTAACATGTTTTTGACCTCATAACTCTAGTTTCACGGGGTCACATGATTGCCATAACTTCGCATGTAGATAATGAATCAGCAGAGTGTGATTATACATGTTTTGTCATGTGCTAGGCATCCGTGCTATGGGTTGGAATCGCAACAATTTGTAGCGTGTTCTTTGAGCCGAGCTTGTTTTAATGCTTAGAAATGCCGCCACTTTGTGGCACGCAAGGTGTATTACATGGAAATCTACTTCCTTCCGTTGTTATTTAGTTGATATACAGCGAGACAACAGAAAAGGGTGTAATTTCAAGAAATATTTCTTTTTTTAAAGAAACCCTTCTCAGTAAATCGATTTTGTAAATCTCTCAAAAACTCCATCTAATTAAGCAAATGAAATTTTAAATGGGAACTGTACATCTTTGTCGCTGCATTTCCGCTTTAACCTGTATCATGGTCCGTTGTGCTTACAGCCTACATTCCAACACCCATCTACTTTGGAGCCGTAATTGACACCACCTGCATGCTGTGGCAGCAAGACTGTGGCGTTCACGGCTCCTGCTGGGAGTACGACGTCACTTCCTTCCGCTTCGTCTACTTCGGCCTGGCGGCCAGTCTCAAGTTCGTGGGTTTCGTCTTCATTTTCCTCACTTGGTACTCCATCAAATATAAAGAGGACCGGCTGGAACGCTGGCAGCAACACATGCCTCCGCTAAGCACCGTCAGCGATCTCATCTGCCACGTGGGCGGTCAAAAGAGCCACGCCCGCACCCGCTCCTGCCCCGTCTTCACCCCTCGGCCCGAGCTCCCGGGGCCGCCGGCCCTCAGCCGCAGCCACAACAGCCAGAGTTGCCCCGGCAACACGCTCAAAGCAATAACACCGCCGGTCCGCTCTCTTCAGGAGGTCGATGCACACATCTGAGAGTTAGGTGTCTTCTCTCTGCCACGTGCCTTTCTAGTTACGCGTCCTCCTCCGCAGCCATCGGTCGGCATGGTTACGCTCCAGCTGACAACAAGGACAGATGTCTGTCTCCTCATCCTCTCACACACAGTCGGTCAGGGATTGGCCTCATCATATGTGCTGCAACAGTGTATTTAAGACATATGTGGTGCTAAGTGGATGGGGGCATTGTGCTCATCTGTATTAAGTCTTATAATTCAAAATGGCTTAATCTAAGCTACATCTCAAGCACAAAATGGAAACCCGTACTATGCAAGCTCAGGCACTGACCAGTGCCCCTCAGTTTAAAGATTTACATTCAAAAACTCTATTTTCATCAGTAACATCAAAAGAAGCAAATGGTCCTGATTCTGAATGTTGCAGACAGTGAAAAAAATCATGATTTTTGGTCAATACGCCATACATTTACCGCACACTTTCCATTTAAGTGTTGGGGATCTTACAACGTCACAGTTGGAGGAGGGTAACTCTGTCACACTGGAGCGGTTAATATTTTGGGACTGTAAAGGACAAGTCGTTGTCTGGACGGTTCTGACACCATCACCCATTCGAAACAGTGCCTCTAGCTGTCCAGGGAACAGTGGCCTCTTTTGGTCTCAACACAGCGGGACCGGCGGGCATCCAATCGGAGTATGGAGGGCAGGCTTTACTTGCATCACCACTGTCATTCCCCACAAATAGCATCAGGACTGCAGAAGCTCAGTAAATGACTCTTGTCTAATCTCTTTTTCTCAGGACACTGAGAAAAGAAAAGCTGTACAAAGTGATTGCTACAGTAGAAGCAGTTGAAATCCTGCAGGTTGTGATCAGCTGAGCATGCTCCCTATGTCCTCACCCCCCAGAGCACTGGGAGCACTGGGTTAGGAGAGCATAGTATATCCACCAAATCCACCAGTATAGGTCAGAGGTGGCACTGGTCTGAGCCCAATAACTAGAATGGGGCTAATATATTGTTTTCCCAGTCAACCTGTTATGTTCCAGTTAGCATCTGCTAGGTCTTATTACCTTAGCATGACAAGCTGTGTTAACACTAGCTTTTTTACTGCAGCAGAGCAGTATTTTGAAGTCTATGTAGGTAATACACTGAAATTAGACAGCCAACATTTGAAGTATTAGCAGGAGCATGAAAACCTATGCTGTGGCTTCTGTACCACCAGTAAACTTCTGTACCACCAGTAAACAAAGCAACTCACACTGAACAATTCTTTCCCCGCGTTTTAACTGCTAATCAGCAATGGGGCGAATGCTAACTTCTAAGTCATTTTGTTTGAAATCTTTAGTAATTATGTTCATATATATATATATATATATATATATATATATATATATAGGCCTTCGGAACAGATAAAAATTTAGTGAGCACAATATTGTGACAACAGTGAATCCATGACGGAATGAAGAAATTTACTATGTATCCTCCAGTACTGCATCATTCATGTAGTGGTTATGGAAAAATCTGACAAGCATAGGATTTCATTGTAGTGGATCGTGGATTAAAAGATTAGTTCAGCATGCATACAGTGTCGCCCAAAAAAACGCAATGCAAATTTTAAGCACGGGTGCTTCACAGACACGTTTAAAGAAAAAAAAACAAAAACAAAGAAAGAAATCAAAATAAAACAAAACAAAACAAAAAAAACTTTAGTACTCTAGAATCTGGAAGCTCAAGGGGCAGACACGCTTGGTTAAAAGATCAGGATAACATTGCTAAGTATAAAGTTACGTTAACTATGAAAAATTCAATCTTAAAATTGAATACACCATTTTCTGTTCACAAACACACCATGTTTTGTTACAGTTATGGTGTTATTACCTTAATCCATATGCATCAATATGTGACATAAAAGTGTTTGATTTTTAGAAACAGCAATAATACAATACAAATAGAAACTCACCATTGGATTATTAGTACTGGAAGTTTGACCAAGCGTTTGAATTAGAAATGGTCATTCTTTTTACGGTTTCTGTGACAGTTTGAGGGTGGAGCTCCTGTGAATGCCATAAACCTCTGATTCAGTGGGAGTCTTTCCCATTTGTATTTTCATTTAAAGGTGTTTGAAGTGATTCTTATTCAAAATTTAAAGAAAATACCATCTCTGCGACTGCAGGCATGCAACAGGGAAAGAAAAACGATGTTTGGCAAATGAGAAAGCCCATGCGTAACGGGTGGTACGGTGTTTTTTCTAAATCTTACTATCAATGTTTCTGAAACAAATACTTGATACATGTACCCATGTTTTCATACTGCTGCAATGTAAATATATGAGAAACAGTCAAAAGAAAAAAAATATATATATATATGCCCTAGAACTCACATCTAGCTAGTAATTTTCTTATGAACTAATCCCAAAAAAATTGTAAAAGAGGAAAACAAAAGATGAAAACAGTATAATTATATTTATTGTGCCTGAATGACCTACAGTGTTTCTGATTATAGGATGAAGTTGGATTTGATTTATGGAGGCTGTATATTGGCAATGGTAATCTACATTTGAATTGGTTGATAGAACGCCCCTCTGTCACCAGAAGGCTGTCATATATTTATCTGATTACATATCTGAGTGACTGGACATGACGTGGTGATGATTAGATATTTTGGGGTCGCTGTGCTTACGCTCGTTCTCTGGATGTTGTGACGAAGACTGGCCGGAAACTTCCGGACTTCGTGTCTCAGCATGGTGTTTTAGGGTAAGGCACAAGATGTCCTGAACTCTCTCACATTATTTTACTTTCATTGTTTTGTTTTGTTTTTTTTTTTTCTTCATTTTTATGAATATTTTATCAACATGTATTTATTTAAAACAAACAAACAAAAAATGTATTTGAGAGGTCAAGCTTCTGCTCCATGTTAACAAGGGTCAGAGGTCAATATTTGATATTTGTCAATAAAAATATTAAAATGAATGCGGTGTTTCTTTTTTCTTTCCTTTATTTAAACCCAGAATTTCAAAATGCCACCTATTTTTCCACAGTATCTCACCATTATGTGCTGCCCCCTAGAGGTTATGCCTATCATTGACACAGTGTTTTTTTTTTTTTTTTTTAATATTTTCAATACTGCCTGCTGTCTTTCAGTGCTGATTAAATTTTTATCCAAAAAGTATTTTAAGCCATCTTAAGCCATGTTGTTTTTGGGATGTAGCATTAATTGTTATTATAAATGCCTGGGTAAAATTATTTTATTTAAAGAGACCAGTGAGGGACAAAGCACCTCATCTGAGTGGTGCATTATTAGAATGTGACATGCCTCATATCTGTGATCATCTGTTAAGCATACTGGATGGTAAAATCACCTATTATTTTAAAGTTCAGGTATTGGATAATGGTGGGAGAGTTATTACAGTTCCAAGTTTTAAAACTTTAGAATGAAGTTTGAATCAACATCCAGATTAACACGGTGCTCTGATTTACTCATAGTCATGTCACCACAAGATATTAAGGACTTAGATCAATCTAATTTTCATATCCTTTTATAATACTGAAAGTCACTGGAAGGACGCTTTTTTGTGGGGATTTCTCCAGGGGTGTTCAAGTGATTCTTGGGGAATATTCAGAGCTCTGATTCTGCATTCTGTTAGTGGTTGTTGTAGGCTGGCACCAGTAGCAGTAGTAACAAGCTATCCAAATAGCGTCAATTGTAATGTCAGTTAAATGAGCAAAAATTGCTTAATCCTTATCTGAAATGATCATTTGAGAAATGTAAACACATTGAATGAAATGCCTCATCTTACAGCAGGTACCAAAGGTCCCCCCCCCCCATTTCCCCTCGGAGAGCAACTAAATTTCATTCTTATCTGGAGTGTCTCGTCAACAAAGATGTTTCTTTAGTGACATCTTGCCGTGAGGTATTTTTGTACAAGTCTGTGCTTATTTTGGTACTAGCTGACTTGCCTCTAGAGAAAATCTGGATAGACTCAGAATGAGTTAAAAATACCATTGTGTCTGAGTAAGTCCACGAGGTGACTAACTAGACAATACACACTCCTTACAGAGAGATGGAGGACACAGTGGAGAGCCTTCAGGGGCAGCCTGCTGGGAAGCCTAGCACTAAGAGGGGAGCACAGGGAAGACCATACGGGGAGCAGCAGATGAGGATCCTGGGTCTAAAAGTGACTGGAGACGAAGATGGACCAGGAGGTGAAACAATAAGAAGGACAGAAAGACTGAAAACAGTTTACAGAGGTGAAGTAGTTGTGTACCATGAACCACAGAAATTTGAGTTGCTTGTAAGATAGAGACTGGTGACAGCAAAACTGAGGAGTATAAGTAAAGTGGAAATTGTCTGCTAGAGACATTTTGGAGAAGGGAACTCTCTCCTTTCCAAGTCCTGATCACGATTTCATGGTGTATATTGCATGTATGAATGTATGTATGTATGTATGTATGCAGCAGGTGATTTGTTATTTTTTAACAAGGGGAACGGCCCAATGGTCACTGACACTACTCTATAGAGTATATAGGGGGATGGCAGATTAAAAAGTGGGTCATTTTGCTAACAAGGGGGGTGGCACCCCCCCACACATAACTCGCCTACTGCGTGTATGTATGTATGCATGTATGTATATACACTGTCTGGCCAAAAAAAAAAAAAATCGCATTTGGATTTGGAGCCTCTGGAAACAGTGTTATGATCTGGGGTTGCTTCAGTTGGTCAGATCTAGGCTCAGCCACGTTATGTGGAAATAACTGAAGTCAGCTGAGTACCTGAATGTACAGAATGACCAGGTTATCCCATCGATGGATTTTTCTTCCCTGATGGCACGGGCATACTCTAGGACGACAATGCCAAGATTCATCGGGCTGAAGTTGTGGTTCCGGGAGCATGAGGAATCATTTTCATACATGAATTGGCTACCACAGAGTCCTGACCTTAACCCCATTGGAAGTCTTTAGGATGTGCTGGAGAAGACTCTCCTGTCGTCAACAAGATTTCGGCCAAAAAAGAATGCAACTCTGGACGGAAATACACGTTGTGATGTTGCATAAGGCTGTCGAAACAATGCCACTGCGAATGCGCGCCGTAATCAAAGCTAAATACGGTCCAACGAAATATTAATGTGTGCGACTTTTTTTTTTTTTGGCCAGGCAGTGTATGTATGTAATGTCCTTTTATTGTTAATGGCTTATTTATTTATTTATTTATTTATTTTTAAAAATCATTTGGTTTATTTAGTAGTCGTCTTGATATCAAGCTAAAAAAAAGTTAGAGGAACAAGTTCTGGATTAGCCCAAGCAGGTGAGCATTTCATGAATTAGTTAAATTACATTAATGACCTCAACTAGTTATGGACATTGCTCGCTCTACTAATATTTTGCAGATGAGTTCCGAGAGTTGTTCACTTTGAATGAACAAATCTGAAAACTTATCTGTCTGACAATATTTGCAATTTTTTGTGACCGAAGCTCTGGGCAAATTTAATCCCATGAATGTTTAAAATTCAGTAAATGTCAAATTTTTCAGACATATTTGCTTATTTCTATAAACAACAATCATTTGCATGTGATAGTATGATTATGATAATAGTAAAATGCAGTGCTCATTTTCATTTTTTGTAAACAAAACCATTCGCCATAGACATCACAACAATTTTCCATGGTATCATGTAAAGAATCATAGAACTAACAAGCAAAGTAATGTGTTGAGTATTCAGCACTTCAATATTTGGAAAATTTCAATATTTGGAAAATTATTTTCTGCTGATCTGGAGGTTTACTCGAAGGTCAACTCTCTTTTGCAGAGGCAAACATTTGAAGGAATTGTTTTTATCCTGTAATCCTGTATTTAAAGTCATTACGACAGCACATTATTTCCCCACAAGATGGCGCTAGCATGCTACTGAATTTTAAATAACCAGTTCATCGCTAATGTCAAGATGTGTGTTGGTTGTATTAGCCGACAGCAATCTTTTAGAAATCTTTATTTATTAACAGCCTCTTGGCTTTCCAGAAGCCAGAATTGTTTCAACAGTTTCACTGAATAAAAAGAACAGTGTTTCTGATAATTTTGGGATGAGCATTTTGAATTTAAACAAGTTTTATCAAAGCAATTGATTCAGACATAATTTAGTCAGTAACTAAACAAAAATTTAAAAAAAGAAAAACACTGACAAATTGGAGTTGTCATCTGAAAAAGAGTTTTTTGATTTAGAAGCCCATCCAACATTCTTCATTAAAATGGGAGGTTTGTTTTGGTGTGTTGATACGTTTATGGTTCAATGTAAAACTGAATATGTATAATTCATTATGTAAGGAACTGTGAATAGTGTTAATCCCCTTTTCAAACGCATACGAAAAAAAATCCATGGTGTTTCAAAAGTGATGTGTTGAAAAACTGCACCGTGAGAAATAAAACCTGAAGCGAACAGAGTGCGTAAACTAAACAGCATACTATAACATTTCATATACAGAAGATGAATGCAAAAAAAACAACCAGAAATCTCTAAAATGCTTTAAGGGCTGGGAGTCATTACCTCTTGTTTTATGGAACTATAAAAACTCCGGGATCTGACTGACTGTAGGATTTGTAGAGCAGTTCAACATTGTAGATATATGTATATATGTGAATACGAGAGGCAACAATCTAAGAAACATTGAAAGTGCATTAAAAGGTTACACTGTTGGGATACGACCTGTTACTTTTTCATGAATGAGTGCATTGCAATAGTTTTTTCCATTTTCACCAGTTTTTCTTAAAAAATATATATATTAAAAACGTACTTTGATGGTACCATTCAATCTAAAACCCAACATTTAAGCTGCATTAAGGCGCTTTCTTTACTAAATATATTTTCTCTCTCCATTTTCCCCACTCTCTTTCTATACACACACACACACACACACTATATATATATATATATAATAATATAAAATGTGTGCGTGCGTATATATATATATATGTATATAATCATATCATCTTTATAAAACTTAACACTGTTTTCTAATAAATGGAAACACCTGTAAAAAAAATAAAATAAACATAATAACATTATGATTCATTGCAGGACTAACACAGCCACTGAGGGAAGTAGCCCGGCATTTGTAAGTGTGACGGGCTAGCAGTGTGGGACCACAGCTACACAGCTACTGTCAGACAGTTTTATTGAAGGAGACATTGTCCAAGCCACTGCCCTCTGAGTCCTGAGGGTCCTGGGACTTGTGATGTAGCGGCCAGAGGGTGACAGTCTCCGTCTTTTGGGGCGCTTCCGATGGAGGTATGGAACTGTCACGGACCTGTGTGTTAGGTCTGGCCGGCTGAGGTGACAGGGGGAGATAACCCTGGGCTTCAAATATGTCCTCATCATCCTCCTCCTGGTGCTCCAAAGTCTGACTAATGCCCAGCTCCGCCTGGAGGTTGATGGAGGCGCGGAGAAATAAGTCGTGGTGCGTTTCCAGCTCGGTGAGGCCATTGCCGCTGAAGGTCAACCCATCGTTATCCAGCCCTTTCTCCAGCTCCTGCATCCACGTATCCCCTCTGGACCGATCCCTCCTAAAGCTGGCCACGGTCGGAAGTCCCTCAGGAAGATCATTCAGCGACACGTTCGTCCCATGAAGCATGCTGGCGGTTGTGCTGTGTGAGCCAGGGATGATGGGGGTTATTGTGACCGCAGGGGGGGACCAGCTGCCCCCGACAGGAGCCCCCTCACCGCTCGAGTCCTCCAGGGCCCCGGCACCTGAGCCCGTCTCAGTCAGGGGGTCAAGCTTATCAGTTTGATTGAGTTTATTCAAAATGCTCAGCAGTGCAAACATACTATCTACATCCTTCTGAAAGTTCATCCAGTTGTCCAGGCTGGGACTGTAGTCGTGCCTGCGTTCATATAGACTTTCATTGACACTGTACAAGTCAGCCAGTCCTTGCCAGTTGACATCCTCTGTGAAATTCGGCAGCTTAACCTTTTCGTCCGTCCCATGCTGGCTGTGAACTGTGAGGGGGGGGGGGGGGGGGGGAGGGTAGAAAAGGGGTAGAAATTTAGTAAGCTTTGGGAGAAATGTCTTAAGTGGAACCTTTTTTTTTTTGGTTTTTATCTTGGAATGCATCTGAAAACATGCAGTCATGCCTGGCTTAGGGCAACCATTGAGTCAAGCCCATGGAATTAGTGCCCCACACACCATAGCAGGGCTTTGCTTTGCTATGCATGGAACCCGCCAAAAAGCCTCTACATTCAGAAGCAACAAGCAGTGCAAAAAGTGAACGAACATTAAAGCCACCTCTTAAATCATTGAAAGCCCCCCCCCCCGCCCCAAAAAAAGAAAAAAAAAATCACAAGTGGTGTACAATGCGCCTAACCATATTGAAAATTTCTCCTATGTAATGAAAAGGTCATTGAGACAAACAGAAGCACCCCCCCCCCCCAAAAAAAGACTTCATGTGTTGGAAGAGTTATAAATTCAGGTAACCTGGAATAAAGAAACTGGCACGGAGAAGGAATAAAAAAGCAAAGGACAGAGACAATGGAAGAAAATATGGATATCTGCAAAACAGATTATGTTAAGAAGACAGACACAGAGAGAGAGGGAGAGAGAGAGAGAGAGAGAGAGAGAGAGAAAGAGAAAGAGAGAGAGAGGGAGAGGGAGAGAGAGAGAGAGAGAGAAAATGAAAGCTAGCCTTCATGGAATGAGCATTCCCAGAGCAAGTTGGACAGTAGTGCTGCTGTTCTAGCAAACTCTGCCAGCCAACATAGGATTTAATCACTGTCCTGTAACGGTCACACACACACACACTCAAGCTCAGTGGAGAGCAGTGGAAGAGACACTATTGTGAAATGAGGATGGAAACGGATTTACACAGTCTTATCGACTCACAGGGACGAAAGGCTTGGTCTCCTCAACTTTGACCACTTTCGATGTTGCTGTTGCCTGGTAAGCACGTGCCAAAAACAGAGAAGGTCAAGAGAGGTACGGGAAAAGGTTGTCGAAAAAACAAACAAACAAACAAAAAAAAAACATCCCCAACACTAAGGATTATTTTAGTAAGATGCTTTATGAAAAGCTCGAGATGAATATGATGGTTTGTGACAGGCCTTGATGAGCTATATGGTGCGTTCATTTCTGGCATTCACTTAAATGAATTCCCTTCCTTGTCAGCTTTTCTATGTACCCAAAGATGGGAAAGGCCCGAGTGAAGCAGCATTGGGCACAATCCAAACTGCTCTACAGTTATTCAGACACGAGAGTGTGGAAACAAGGGAGGGAAGGCATTTAAGAGCGTTTGCGATAGGCTATAAATGTAGTCGATTTGATGCAGGTCTGTTTTGAGTTATGTCTATAAAATTGTTACAGACATAAGCTAAAGATGTAATAAGTGTGCTGTTGCATAACTCACGGATGAGACGCTATTTAATAATCGTTGATTCTACATTCAAAATCACTACATGGAAAGGGGTATTTTGTAAAGCTTTCTGTTTTTAATGAATTCAGAATGCATTAACTTGTATTTCTTTAGTAGCCCTATTCCCTGTTTTTAGTCAGTTGCCTCAGTCATTTCAGAAATGAATTCTATATAGAGTACCAGAGGACAAAAACGGAAAATAATCATAAATATTTGTGGAACGAACAAGGTTACAGTATCATGAAACTGCTTTGGGCAGCCAACAACTATGTAAACCCACGGAATGAAAAATTGTGTGTAAAAAAAAAAAAAACCAAAAATTTAAAAAACCCAGCAAATCAAAAAATACCGAAATGAATCAGACAAAGAGAGAGCAAAGACAAATGCCTATGAATGACCGGACAGAGCGTGACCACTGGACGTGAAGTAAAAATCGTAAACGGAGTGAATTTTATTTCCATAATAATCATCTGATGTCATACTCTTTCTTTTTTTGATGACATTTTTACTCTTTGAACATCAAAAAACTGACTTATAATTAACTGTTGAATAATTGTTAGCACAACCAAGCATGCAACCACACGTTTTAGCTCAATGCATCATGAAATATTAGTGGAAATGAGCTGGCCCATGCAGTTATTGGAAAGCCACTGAGGATAACATAAAAGGATGGATACCTGTGTGGATCATAGCTTCTTCCATCTTTACTCCCTGATTAGGAAAATAAGAGCAATGTTGAATGTTAATGCCTCAACCTTGATGGTATATGAAACATTCACAATGCAGATCTTCATGCAGAGTTTACAGTCCCTAAAGAGAAATGCAGTTAGATTAAAGAGGGGGGGGGGACAAGAAAGAAAACATAATGAAGGAGGTGGTTGGAGTGTAGGGCATGATCAGGGAGAAGAGAAAGGGTCATAAAGTGACTCTCCTACAGGAGGGGGAAAAAAAAGTCAAGACTTAAGTAAATAAATCAACTTCTCATATAAACATTGACATGAAGTAGGAATAACCAATGAAATTTGAAGAATTCTTGATGTGAACTCCGGCGTCACATCTGTAGATATGACTGTGTCACATATAGGAGTTGTTGATCATGACTTGGACAGGATCCGGCATTTTACTCCTGCTCGGGGGGTGTGGTTACTGTTGCAGGCATTGGATGTCGATTTGAAAGTTATTTTCAATCTGTGAGCTACTATCACGTTTGCCACATCGTGCTGTCATTGACAGCAGTTAAATCATTAATTTATTAACCAAATTTGGGTGTAATTCTTAATTCTGATATCTGGCAGTGCCTGCCCCGTAAACTTCACTGGAGAGAATTCGTTCACATTACACTGAATTAAATTCACATCTTGTAATTCAAATTAGTATAGGTTATCCTGTGGGGTGTGGCCAATCTGATTCAAGTGCATGAATTCAATGTGAGTCAGTGCCAAAATTTGGAACTTAACAACTCTGTTATAAACAGAGCTAATTTAATAATGTAGAATAACATTGCTTAAATCAGAAGTTTGGATCAGATTTAAATTAAACTAACGAGTGTAAATTTGAATTGAATTGGCCAAATCCAACAGGATGTGCAATTTGAAATCGAATTTGGATCAGCAGGAGAGGATTTCATTCAGTGCACATAAAAATCAAATTCCCCTCAATCAGTTTAACAGCTCACCCACCCCATAGATGCCCAGAAGGGAACTGAGTCCAACATTTTGAAATGATCCTAGTCCTGCTGAGGTAACTGATGTCATGATTGAGAATAATGTGAAAATGTGATGCCATTTAAATTTTCGAGAAAACGGTATAGTCCAGAGGTTCACTGGAGAACCAATGCAAAACAGACTTCACCAAAATGTCAGGCACCGCTCCCACAATGACCACATACTTTCATCTCCAAAAAAACACTATAAATGACTCATATGTATATTTAGCCGCTAAAGAACATCGAGGCTTTGCCTGTAAAAGATGTCATTTTCATGAAATTTGTGTCAATATTACGACCGCAGAAAAATATAACAGATCCTTGATGTGAGATCATTACTGTTTAAAAAAAAAAAAGAACAAAACAAACTTTAGTCTGTGTAGCTTCCACAGACTTTACAGAAACATTCATTCATTCAGTGGGAGGATAAAGAGTCGGAGATGAGAACATCCTTCACTTTGAACATAACATCAGACATTTATAAAAAAATCAGCATCCATTTGGCTTGCCTGCGATAAAAAAAAAATGGAAGAGAAACAGAAGCGAAGATTGAGATGATGAGTTTTTGGGGCAGGAGACAGGAGTCTGGACGAAGGGGGAACGTTCGCTGGTGCGGGTTTTGGGACGGGAATCACAGAAACGAGGGGAAACTGATATGTGGAGAGAATTAGGAGACAGGACTGAATGACAACCCTTTAAACCCCTCAGAAGAACTGTTTGGCATACATTACTGAATTCTTCAAATCCAGTCCCATGCACCATGCAACACCAAATAATACTGAAATGGTTCACTGTCAATAAAAAATGCAAGGCCACAAACTAATAAAACACTATTAGTGGGATTTTTCATTTTGCACTGCAATCATGTTCACCACAGACTTGTCCGGAATTGGACTGAATGTATGAAACTAAATAAGCAAATACATGAAAATCAGTGAGTCAGACCGAACGGACTGACTCAGTTGAGATGGGCCAGCATCTTCAGCGTAACCATTTCAGCATTGTGCAAAAGACAAGAGGAGGTAAAGCTGGTACCTGCATCCTGACTTTTGGGTCGAGGACTGCACTGTTTGTGTCCTTGGCAGCTCCGCATCTCCATCAGCTGCAGGTGGAGTTGATTCAGAACCTCCCTCTCCACGGAGAATACGGTGTTCGTCAACTACAACGACAACAACAACAACTTATTCAACATCTGTCACAATCTCGTAAAGATCCATCATTCATCATTTGAATAGAAATATCACTTGTGTGCAATTAAATGCTCCCAGAATTTGGCTACGGGTCTACACAAAGTAGATACAGTACGTAGAGAACAGTTTGTTATTTAAGACATGGAATGCTATTATTTGGTGTATCAGTCTCTTAGAGGTAACAGTCTACCTGATAAGGATCACTGTTCAGGTCAAAATACTCCAGAAACCCTGTGGCAAATTCACAGAAGAGGGTGTTGTGGGATTCGTTGATGGTCCGTAAACACCAGTACGTGTTGTTATTGGAGCTCGTGCATGCGCAGAACCCTCCCACTGTAGAGGAAGGTGATCATTGGTCAATTTATTGTTTCAGAACAAAAGCATAATATTCTTCACATAGGATATTCTTGTACAAAATTTTAGATATGGCGATCCAGATTAAAAAAAAAAGAAGATGTTTTTGTGCTTTGTTCAACTGAAACCATAGCTGGTCACTTCGACATGTAACTAGGACATCTGATTGTGTGGTGTTTTGTAAGGGAAAAAAGAGGCTGTATGGACGTACAGTTCCAGAAGGGGGCGCTCTGCCAGTGGTCGTTGTTGTGTGTGAAGCAGGTGAGGCCTGGCAAGCTACAGTCATCCCCTTTCCTCTGCCTCTTCCTTTCCTTTCTCTCCTTCTTTCTCCTCCGAATCTCATTAAAGAGCTGGGTCTTGTCATCCACTTCTTGCGCTGCATCCCTGCAAAACACAAAGAATCGATCAAACTGTAGCCTCAAAATGAGGCATGACATTGTTGTCATAGGGTTTGTTACCATGGGAATGATGTGAGGAGTGGGAGCCTCGTAACACTGACCGCATCGCCAAGTTCGAGGGCTGTTTTACTCTTTCTCTCTCTCTCACGCACACACACACACACACACACACACACACACACACACACGCAAACATGCATGTGCACACACAAACATTCCTTTAGCATCATTACCTAACCTACTAAGCTGTTTTCTATCTCATTAGAAACATTTACAGCCTTCAGAATAACATGTTTGTGTCTGCACATGCTGGGGTTTTTGCAGATACATGTGTTTGAGGGCTCAGCTAATTCGTCTTCATACTGATATATTGATTCCTCATGCTTTTTGGGGACACGACCGCCAGAGTCTTCCTTTGCTTAACATACCCGAGGATGTCACGAGTGATTTGATCCTGCTATGCCTGCTTACTTGTTTGACATTCTGGCTGCTGTGTACGACACAGACTTTTGACTTAGAATCTCTGGACAGTCTCTGTCTCCCAGAATCAGTGGCGTCAGGAAAAATTGCCAAAAACAATCCATCATTTTCTCCATTACAGCATCTTGGTTATGGTTACATACAGACAAAAACACACGGACACACACACACACAAAAAGAATCCAAACACCACCAAGGAACTGTTATCACCACTCAGAGCCAACAGCCATTCTATATCAAGGTCACCCTCCCATTGAGTACACACAAACACACACTGATCAACAACCAGACAACCATAAAACACAAGTGTTCCCAACACAACATTTATGTTATCAGCACAAAACGTGTTAGATCAACACTTTTACATCTCTGTTGGTAAATAAAACCCCCAAAAAACAGTACTTTTCATTGATACAGATGTGGACACCACTCATGGGGGGACACACACAGATGATACAGGGACACAAACACACACAGAGCAAAGAGACTCACTTAAAGGGGTGCAGATGGTCATTCCTGTTCTTCAATCTTTCAGGTTTGTTTCTCTGCCCTTTCTCTTTGCTATAGTAGCTGGTTTCAACAGAGAGAGAGCAGCTAAGTTCATGCCATTCTCCACAGATTCCCAATGGCTGCCACAAACTCAAGTGATCTTCAACAAGGTGTTATTGATTTCTGGGAGGTCATTTCAAATTCAGATTGTTAAAATGAAACATGATGGAAAAAAGTAATACTGCGCCCAGTCCTGTGTCAGATGTCACACGATATAAAATATATGGACGACCCTGTATCTATCATCCCTCTGCAGTCCTGAGACAATATTTGACAGAAATTTTATGAGGAGTCTAAGGAACGCTTGGGAACAAATCACTGTGTCTGAACCAAGAGCGAGTTGGTGTGTGTCTAAGACTATCTCTAGCCTAGCGGTTATCGAAAAATTGGCCTTGTGCGCATCAGAATATGGGTTTGTGATACATCGCCATGCTTTCGGCTGGATCTCCATTCTGAGAGCATTAATCACAATCACACCCTGAGATGCTCTCTGCAAGACCTCAACAAATAGCAGTCGGCCCAAAGAGGCCGTAGGGAGGAGAGACTGAAACCACTTCGGGCAAAACTCAACTAAAATGATGCAATTCTCCTGCAACTGTCAGAAAGGGACAATATCATTGTGCTCCTAAAATTGTTCCTGCAGTTGCTGAGTGACAGTTTTTCTAGATATGCGGTGAAAAGCCGTGTCATTAGCGCACTGAATGATTAAACATCTTAAAATGAATAAGCATTGAGTTCTTCAGGGGAAATAATGTGAGAAAAATATGAACAAAATGGAAGAAAGCAGGGTGTGTGAGACGAAGGAGTGAGTTGAGACAAACCTTTTCTTTCCACAGTCACAGTCATCTGGTCTTCTCCTCTTCAAGTGACCTCGTACCTCACGCAGTTTCTTCATCTTATCTTGTAGCAGTTCAATCTGTGACAACAGTTACACTTCACTGAAGAGCAACTTACACCAATATATAAACCAATACACCAGTGCATCTCTGTCCTAACCAAGTGTGAAACCAATTAAATGAGACAAGGATTTTTTTTTTCTGCCATCCTGTCCCAAAATCAAACACAGTAAAATACATGAGCAGAAGCTGAAGACATTGTTGGAAACTGAGGGGTTGAGTGACGGGCTCACCTCTTGGTCTACATAGCTCTTATGGTCCTTCCAGGCTTTGGAAGACTGGTAGATTTCTCTCTCACAGTGCACCGTGTCATTCATTAGTATATAACATCTGAGACAGAATAAGAACATAGTCAGCAAGGTAGCCAAGAGGATACAGGATATACATGTCTGTACAATGATGTGTCCAAAAAGTGTCATTTTTACAGAAGACACACAGGAGCTGTTTGTGTATGTGAGTGCTGTAGGCCAGTAGTCAGTGTTTACTTGTGTGTGACTTTGAGTGAGTTGGGGTATCCCACAGCGTTTGTGTCATCAGCCAGCATCTCTTCTGATCCATCGTCTGATTCCAGTCCAAAGTCCGAGTCAAAGGCTTCGTCTGGCTCATAATGCCGTTTGCTGATTGGCTGTGGTCGCAGAGATGACTCGTCGGCCTGCAGGTCCACATCATAGATCTGGCCCTCAAACTCCACTGACAGAGATCTGGCAGGCCGGGTGTGCACAAACCGAGGCCTGTAGCCTGAGGCAGGACGAGACAAAGAAAAATCAGCCCTTGAAAAGTCTATGCATACACACACACACACACACACACATTTACATGAACATTAAAGATAAAGCTTAGATAAGGCTCGCACATTCTTGAACTTGATAGGATATGGTCACCCTCCACTGTGCATGCAATGTATCACCACTAGGTGTCACCGTCATCTTAAAAAAAAAAAAAAAAAAAACACTAAAACTTACAAACGCAGCATCGTATTAATTGCCCTGAGCGCCGGATGATGAAATGCTTCGATTTCAGCGCATGTAGCATTAAGTATTCTTAAACAGCGCAACCCAAAATGATCTCAAAACACTTCATCATCAACACACCATCAATCACGTTACAGGGTGAAAACAGCACTAATACCATTTCCCATGAGAAGATGCCAGAAGCGTCAGAAGTCTTTAACAGCTTGCACCAACCCCCGCCGCACCTCCTAGAGATCACCCACCCACCCCTGCCCTGTCTGTGTGGTCACTCACGCTGGCTGTTGCCTTGAGTGAACTGCCTTTGGGCACGGCGCTCTGCCTTGGCACTTTTATAGGGTCTGTCCCCGCAATCGCACTCTTTCTCGCGGCTGTTATAACCGCGTGAGGCCAGGCTCCTGGTTCTCTTCCTTGGACCCTCCTTCAAAGAGCCCTTACATTTCTGTAAGCGCCATTTCCCTGTGATCTCCTCGATACAGTGCCATTTCTGTCAGGACAAAGAAGGAAAAGTTTTACTTCAGGTCACGCAACAACGTGACACACCGAACATGCGCCAAATGAAGAGACAGATTTGGGGAGGATGATGTGTGTTAAAAGTGTGCAAAAGGATCATACTTTTTTTTTTTCCCACAAGTGCAAAAAAGACTGTGTTTACTTATCAACTGTTAGAAATACAAAAAGTTCATTCTAGATTAAAACCTTGTTGTAGCATTACTGATATAGTACAACACAGTTGGACAGTTCAACACCATATTAAGTCACAAAGCACAAGCAGGTGCTAATTTGTTCCTAATTTGGTCCTAATTTTGTAAGTGAACATACTTTTAGGCGGGAAGATAGTGTTATCGACTACAGTTCAGATGTTTGCTCAGAACTGTGGGAGACTGTATCCAAACAATGGTGATGGCCATGATCAAATTTCCTGAGAAGCGCTCGCGTTCTGACAAGCAGCTTATATGTCTGAGGGTAATGTTATATCTGCAGGCAAACTCACAGACAGTGGCAACTGGCAGTCTGTTTGCACGACAAGGTACTGAAAATGAGCAAGCCAATGCTAAACTGTCTCGATAGCTAGAGACCTTCATACACTGTTTGCATTCGGACAGACAGATACACACACACATCCCAAAACACACCGTTCCACAGACACTTTCCTCTCTCATTCAGATATTGCCTGGTTTCAAAAGCCTCAAGTCAAACAGACATTAAACAAACGCACATACACACACACACACTGCAAACTCAACAGGGTCTTGCTAACTCACACTCTGACTAGCAGAGTCTCGAATGACATAGAAACATATGCATGCATGCACGCACGCGCACGCACACACACACATGCACTCACATGCACACACTGCAGCGCAGTTACTGAGGGACAGCAGCTGTCAAGTGAACTTTTATGTTGCCACTGTCTTTGCATGGCTTTCAGCTAAAGCACTCAGGCTGCATTCCTCTATGTCTATGAACACAGCACACACAGGGCTCTCAGGGGAACAGTCAAATAGAGAGAGAGAGAGAGGTAAGCTACACAAGCTGGAACTTGATCTGGAAGTGGCAGACCAAAACTGATACAGCTTTGAGAGTCTAGACCGTGACACCACCGGGTTTGCATTTGGGCTCAACCTGGAGGCTGCTGACATCATGTTTCAATTTTGAACCAGAAACCTGGATACTGAAATAATGATGGAACTAGAACAAAGCTTGGCTGCACAATACTGTGAGACAGTGGCTAATATAAGTTACCAGTCCACTTTTCTGTCGACCTAATTTGAAATTACGGACACATCTCCATCTAACTGCATAGGGAGGGTTATAATTTAAAGCAATATCTCACTACCGTGTGATGGCACCCAGAAATATTAGAAGATTAGAAGCTAGAGTTGATCAAATCCACCGTGATGGTTTTTTTTTTTTGTTTTTTTGTTTTTTGAAGTTGGTGTACTGTTCTAGAGCTTCAAGGAAGAATGGTTTGGAGTGGCAAAGCTAATGGTAGCAACAGATTTATGCTTTAGTGCATAAATATGTTTGTTACAACATAAGAGAACATGGGTCAAATGCCCATGAAAACATCATGAAAAGTCATGATATTTTTAATTTATATTTAAAAGCTTTTTTATCAGTCTGCATTTACAGTTTCACTTGGGAGCACAGACTCGTGTAGAGGCAAGAATGTACACACACACACACACACACACACACGCGTGAATGTGAGAGTGTGTGTGTGTGTGTGTGTGTGTTTGTGAGAGAGAGAGAGAGAAAGAGAGAGAGAGAATCAAATCAACTCCCTGGGCCAAATGTAACAAGAAAAACACTTACTAGCCCATGCAGACTATCTGGTTCATATTAGCAATGTCCTTGAAAGCTTGTCTGTATTTTAATGCTACCTGAAATTATAACAATTTGTATTGTTCAGCTCCATCTGATTCATTGCTATACCACATAGCGTTAGGGAAACAGGCATGGCATGCTGTTTAACAGGCCCAGATGAAAGGGAACCACAGTAGAATTAGTCCTTCTTGTTCCACATACCAATTTCCAATTACACCTCACTTGTTATAAATGGCAGTTTGAATTACAAAAAGGCTTATCATGGGACCAGTGCTATGCAGAGAACAGATGTGCCTAAGAGGGCATTTTGCTGGTATTTTATACTGCTACAATATGTTTCAAGTGTTGAAAATGGAACCATGTTCTTGGAAAGGAAAAACTTCCTTACTCTTAGGATTATGGTACAGGAAAATCAAAGGCCCTTACACTTATATAATGTACACTTATATAACAACCGGTAAATCCCATTCTTTCAGTGCGTGACATGGTATACATGTAATGATTAAGCATTTAACAGAAAAATCTAAATGAATGAAGGGGACCCTTGAAAAGGTTACGTTAGTAACGTTAAACAAAGCGGAGAAAGCTACAATTCATTTTTAATCCAGAGAGAGAGAGATACAATTTTGAACCCAGAGTGAGATAACCCTGTTAGGGGCCCTGCTCACATTTCACAATCTGAGATGTTGCAGGTGTTATGATAGTTTCGGTCGTACCTGTCCTGGTTGCTCACACGGTGTCTGAAACTCAGCCTGCTGACACACCTCCTTCACCTTCTTGTACTTGGGCAAGCTGTTTGTGTGCTGTGTGTTCAGGCTGCCTCCTGTGTCTTCTTTCTTGCGCAGGATTTTGCTGGAATGACAAGTAGGCCTCATAAGCTATACTGCAGGGCTGCGGCTCTTAGCTGGCGACTGCTCTGTGGCTTTGGGTGCCAGGAAAGCCTAGGCGACATGCCCAGGTCAGTCTCACTCAACCACTCCAGGCAAATCATTTGACCTGACTTACCCACAACTCCCCTTGGCTTAGTCAGAGCTGACTGCATTCTTAAGACACTCCAAAGTAACTACACACTACAAAATTCTGAAAACTATAACTTAAACATGTTATTCTAACTGTCAGATTGTCGTATTATTGTATTTGGATTACTTTCCACTTCGTTTTTCATGCCAGGTTAATTTCTCAGACATTATAGATGTTCTACACATCTATATATCTTGCATTAGATCCAATAGCCTAATTTTCTCTAAAAGGCTAGGCAGCAGCAGTGCTGCTTGCAGCTTAGTCACAGGAATGGCAGCCAGTTCTGGTGAAAAGCATACTTTATTGCAGAGCCATTCTCGGAAAATTTGTTTCACAATGTCTGAAATTGTGAAAAGAGGTCTGGGACTATCAACTGTGGGAGCAACTACAGAAGAACCACCCAATAAATGTGATTATTCACACTTCAATCCCAGTGCGCAGGGACGGATGGATGGATGGATGTTTCAAGCTCTAAGTGTTCGAGGAAGCGCTCTGCACTGTGTCATATTCTGAGAAACGTTTATAGAGATTGAGCAGGACTATGGCGAAAAATAAGAGCTGGACCTTACTATTTGGGATCAATTTGAGAATTAAACAGATGCTTTCCATTAGCGTGGCAATACCGTAGCACACGACCTATTGGCATTATATTGGTCATGTGATATTCAGCTAATGCACTCACACGCAATGCTTGGAACTTGTGTGAATGAGCAATACAACACTTAATAACAGTTGAGTTAGGCTACAGTAATCATCCCATGATTTTTAGAGTTATGTACAAAAAGCTGGGCTAGACTGGCGAAACACAGAGGACAAATTTCCCCTATAGGGATCAACCAAGTATATCTAAACATCATAGCTGGGATTTCTGATATCGGGACATGATTGGCACTGTATACATTGTTAACACTGGATACTGTTCTTAGTTAACATTCCATTCTAGATATCAGAAAGTGCTGTAATAGCAAGTTGCAATCGAATTGCTAACGTCAAAAATCATTTGAGAGAAGGCTACGCTGACTTGCCAAAGACTCGCCACACTGAGAAGGTTTGTTTATATTGTATAAATTCAGCTCCATTGTGCCAGGGTAACTTATCCAAAAGTTCAAGGACACAGAGAACCATGTCAAGTTAATGGCTAATATCTTTCAGACATGTGTGAAATGTATATGTTCCATGGATGACAAAGGTTCCTGTTTCCCTAATGTAAACTGTGCTTTTTACAGCTAACAGAAACAGACCAGTCAATCAAATTTACTTGCTCAAATTCTATTCAAGTAATAAACTTCTTCAAATGACTTGAATAAAAATGTGTTATACGTTAATCTTTTGGCAGACCTACACAAAACAGAATGGAAATTAAGAATGTAATTTTACCCTCTTTCTACGAGGAATGTGTCCCTCCAGACTTTGGGTTTTCGGTTTGGTTTGAATCTGAAAAACAAAATGCACATGGTTTTGTAAAATTGATATGGAATGTCACTTCATACCATCACCAGCTGTTTACATGCTCTGTATGCAATACATGACATAAATTGCAGTAGTCCCAGAGCTACAAATCGAGTCATAAAAGAACCTATGGATATGAACATAACAACTTGTCATTCACTGGAAAAGCTGTGCTTCACATCATAGATCCTGTTTAAATAAGCTCCAAGTGTTTAATGTTTCTTTAGCTGTATGAGAGGTTTTCAAACAGGATACGGCCCAACATTCAAGTTCAATTGTTGCTCCACACAAGCTGTACTCTAAGGAGAGGGATCTCACCTGTTGCCTGTCTTTTCCTGCTCCAGCAGCTTGAGGACTGATTTGCCATCCATGTCAGGTGGAGTGTCCAATCCAGCAATATCCAGGATGGTGGGAGCTAGATCAATGTTCAGGACAATCTGAGGGTTTCTGTCACAAACAAGTTACAAAGCACAGATCATCACATAACATCCACTGTTATAGAAAACCAAGCAAGTGTGAAATAATGTTATTTCTACACAGGGTTTTAACTGTTTTCTCTCACTCTGTTTAGCACAAGGACAAATATACTGTGAAGTCTTGTATGTAAGAAGTTAAACTTACACCGCCCCTGGTTCTACATTGGGCCCCCTCACAAAGAAGGGCACTCTGATGTCAAAATCATATGGCATGGACTTCCCCTTGACCAGGCCAAACTGCCCTATGTGGTATCCATGGTCTGCTGTGTAAATTATATAAGTGTTGTCCAGTTCTCCAGTGTCCACCAGTGTCTGATAGATCTGAAGACAAACACAGCCCTCATCTGTTATTCATAACGTTATGGTGCATCTGTACTTTCTGGCATTAGATCTCAGACTGAAATCAGAGGAAAAAGGTTTTATAGGCACTGACCTTCTCCACTGAGTCATCCACAGACATCAATGTCTGAAGTCTCTTCCTGTGCAGGAAGTTGGTGAACTCCATATGAATGGGCTTCATAGGGCCTGTGTACTGCATGATCCAATGTTTGTCCATATTGGGTGCATAGTTGTAACTGGGTGTTCTGCAGACAAAAGACACGCACAAAATGTTTCCCTTTGGATTTTGCAATTCAGGGACTATGTTCACCTGTCTGCCAGTTCACAACCTCAGGCTCCTGTTAGTTTTATCTTCTGTATAACATGTTTGGCAAGCATCAATAACAGAGCTGCACATCCTCTATTTGCCCAAGGAAATGTACTAATTCTCCCTGGTAGGTGCTTTTTCAGGGCTCTATGTTGATCTCTAATAACACCAAACTGAGACTCTCAAGGTTTCTTGGCATGAAGAAATCATTTGAGGGTTGGCACATGCTTATGAAAATAATAGCTCCACAGCCTTCAGGCCCAAAATAAAGTTTGTAACAACCCTTGGAATGAAAACTCATAACAAGTCATGCACATTTGAAGTGGGAAATGAAATCCTGAGTAAACAAGAGGCACTGAGTATGTTTATGGAATTGGGTTGAGTAGGCGGCCACCTGTTGACTGCCTGGCCCCTCTCTAGAGTTGGACTTTGCTGGAGAGCCACCCCTCCTGTGACTGCTGGGTCAGACCCTTGGACCTGGATCTTTAATGAAGCCTTATGACAGGAGAGCTACATTCTGACAGAGTGGATGGCTCCTGCCCTCAGCTCTTCATGCTGCTTTTGTCTGTCTGCTGAACTTTTCACCCAACCAGTGAGGCGGTCTAATACGCCAGACAAAAGAACCTGTCTCTTTGCTCTACTCTATTGAAGTAGGCTAGAGGCATGGCACTACCAAGAAATGTGGGGGTCAGAAAAAATAAATCACTCTGGATTTGGCAGACATCATACCTGAGACCTGTTGCGTTTAACCAAACAAAGAGACGCGGACAGAAGGGACTTCCCTTAGATCGGAACACAATAGCACGGATGAAATGTTTCACATTCTAAGCCACGATGAAAGTAGCAAGCTGAAAAATAGCAGATTATTTCATGGATAAAACTTTTCAAATTTGTAATTTAGATGCGTCAATGCTTCCAGAGGATTTTTTTTTCCTTTTCACAGCAGGCTAAGTGGAACATTTGGATTGTGGAGAATTCCAATGTCATTAATATCAAATGTCTCTTGCACTTGCCTTTCAGAGTTTAGACACCTATATGATTTATGGGGGCGCTGTTTAATTGCGGGGGGAGTATAAATGTATCTCAGTTTAGCTGTATCAGTTATCAAAGATTCTCTTGCGTGACAATTTTTTTTTTTTTTTTTTACATTCTAGTGCCAAGTAGATTGAAAGCTTTATTTAACTCCTGACTGATGAGTGCACGGGGATCAACTCTGTATTTCCCCCCTCATTGTGCAACTGACGAATGAAACATAATGGTGCCTAAATTTACACTTGGCACCAAATGTATCGGATACAAAAGTTTGCTTTTCATTATGGCCTTAGATATCAAGCGCTGGGGATGGAAGAGGGTGACAGCAGCATCTGAAACGTGGATGCATCCATCGCTTACTCCTGCTTTTCGCTTACCATCTGTCTCCCCGTTCCATTCGCAGAACTTGCCAGGCAACATTCTCAGCACCGCGACAACATGCCAGTCACTTTGAACCCTAAGGCCTCCCTGTGTGAACTATTCAGAGCCTCAGATTGCACTAAAAATATATTAATAACATCAACAAAGGCTGTTCTAGAATAAACAATGCATTCCACGCATCCCAAAACCTGCAGAGTGAAGGCCTTGATTGATATGAGGGAGGTCAGGATGTCCTGCGTGAAGAGGAGCTGAAATAATAGCGAGAGAGAGCGAGCGAGCAAGAGAGGGAGAGAGAGAGAGCATAGCAGTGTGAGTGGGTTCCTATCTGTCTTGGGGACTTTGGGTTCACTGTGATGCTAAGAATGAGGGGATGGCGGGCTCGTTGCCATGGCTCTTACTGTGGAATAGGATCTCAGCCATCAAACCCTGATGATAGTGCTGTGAACCCATCATGGGCTTGGCACTGGGACAAGGCTCCATAAAAATCTCATCCCCATCGTCTGGATGGTATGTGCCAAAATTATTCTTAGATGATAAATCATTTTGATTCAACGGTGGTATAGTCATTTGCAAGAGTAGCAATTCAATGCACTGTCATCATCTACGATGAACAGGCTATTTTTAATAGTGTCCCAACAATAGGTTGAGTTAGATTCCTTGAATTGCACAGTTATATTTTACTAGTCAATTATAAAGTCATAAAATTTGGAGAGGAATGATCTACATGGAATGTTTGACTTATGTTCTCTTGAAATTCGTGATTGGGATCACATAATTCTGTCATAAAAAAATGTTTTAAATTTAAAAAAAAAAAAAAAAAAAAACGTAGACTCAACAAAAATGCCCATTTTCTTTAGTCTGGACTTGATGTCTAAAGTTAAAGGACATGCTTGGTTCAGGGCAGTTCATTTCTGTCCTTGTAGCAGCATGTTCTGGAATGTTCCAGAGTGTGGTGGGGATCTTACATGTGCTGGGAGGCGTTGGGGAAGAGCTCGGAGTACTGGGGTGCAGAGTCCTCGGGTCCGTGCGGTGCTGCATGACTGATCACCATCATCACCGGTCGGTGTGGGAACATGCGCTTGGACATCCGGAAAAAGTTAATGCTGTCATTTGTGATCAAATCGGTGAAGTAGTCCTAGAACGAGAAACCGAAGCGAGACATTTAACCCAAATGGCAAAGTGACAGAAGCCATGGTCTGCATAAGCCAACATGGGCACGGAGCCAAAGTATTTGCAATCCCTCCCCAGCTTGAATGAATAAATCAACCCCAGCACAAACTATGAAATCACAAATGTCTTAGTAACAAAGAGGCAAGTCATACTCCCTTTACATTAAACCAGTGGCTAATGGATGCATGACACTGCGAGCGAGTTTGACATGCTCCGGCGCATTACTCCATATGACACAGGTGTTGACGCCAACGCTTCATGGAGAGAGAGAAGGTCACGGCCGTCCACTGGGTCAGTGTTATGACAACATTAAGGTCTCTCTTTACCCGGGACAAGGCTACGGCAGGAATGTACAGAGGGCCTCCCAAGGACGGGCTCATCGCATGGGACTTGAAGCCCCTCCGCAGTAGCACTGGGTCTTGCACTTTGAGGGTTATGGGAACAACACCTGGTCTCCATGCCCCCCCACTCTGTCTTGTCTAATACTAACATTGCCACAGGCTGATGTTGGGGGAAGTTGATTTAAGGCTATTGTTCAGAAGCCAGTGAATGGATAATGCCCTGAAGGACCTCTTTACCCAGCGAACGCTGTGTCGCTTAAATTCAGTGATGTCTCCTGTTTTCCACAGGCAAAAGAGAGAAGTATGAGCTTCAGACAGAAACAGATGAATAATTGTGTTTATGTATGTTAAAGGATTTGGTAAGTTGTTTGGAAGTTAAATCATGTTCCACGGGAAATACAGTGTATACATACAGTAAAGCTGTATGACTTCTGTGATAAATGATACTTGAAGTGGTTCATGACTTTTCATGGCTGACATACTACATCTGTCCTGAGTAATGTAATTATAGATGTGACTCTGACACTAAAACCATTCAGAAAGACTTGGGTTTGTGTGCTAACACCGGTCTGCACTGCCCCTCAGTGCCAAAACAAAATGAAACAATTTACTAAAAAAAATGCTGCCCTACATCACAAAAAAAAAAAAAAAAAAAAAAAAAAAAAAAAACCAAAAAGAGCATAGCTGAGAAATGGGCAAGATTTTCGGCTGTCTTACTGTGATCAAGACCAGTCCCTATTCAAAGTGGTAAGAACATTTGGTCAGTCTACAGAACAGAACTTTATATTATTGCAGTTACACATTTTCTGACCGCTGACGGAAGCCTAAATAAAATTCTGTCAGGCCTTCTGAAGAAGAACTTACCGAAGTGTTTTTTGGTGGTTATGGAATCCACTTAATGATGAAGCCACAAACCATCTAGTCTCCAGCACAAAAACATTCAACCTCAGTTATTTCTCAATTTGTGGGTAACGTAACACCTTCGTCTAATTCAACAAGCAAGTCATTCACATCTGAGTACCACTCCAAACATTTATTTACCCATCCCTCAGTCAACCCTGTAAAAATGCCAAGCCAACTTGTGCCCAAACCAAGAAACCTCTGCTTGAATTCCACAGACCATGAGAACTCCGCTACCTTGATGGACATTGGCAAACAACAGTGCTGGGAAAAGCGAATTCATTCTGACAGCTTTCAGGGGATGATAGAGTGATGCCATGCAAGGTAAGACTTTTCAAACTCTGATTTATCACTGTTCTCACAACTTCAGTCTAACACTGGGGTGGCAAAATTGTTTTGGGTTTTTTTTTTTCTCTTCATCTACTACCAATCTGTAGTACAGAACATTACATCCACAAATCAAAATCAACAAGACAAAAACAGAGTAGCAATTCCCAAAAGAAACTTCACCCTGAGGGCATCTCTGTTTTATTGTCTCTCTAGTGGTGTGGTAAACCATATTGACTATAAAAGTTGGTGTTACAGAGATGTGGAGACGCCACTACACATCAACACTTCCCCTTTAATTTACCTCAGATTCCTAGCATTTTAGATCACCCCAGTACTATAAGTGATAGTAAACCTAAAATTAGTTGGGAAAAGACCTTACAATTGGACATGAGCCCTAAACAAAGGAGTGACAGGATCAGTATATCCTCCTCTGGCGGAGTGATAGGGGCCGTGAACCCAGACCGACAGACACATACCTTGGCATAGTCAGCACCGTGCTTCTCCTTGATGCCGTTCCGACAGACGGTGTAATTATAGAAGCGGGAATTTTTGATCAGTCCCACCCATTCTCGCCACCCAGGCGGAATGTAGCTGCCGTTGTATTCGTTGAGGTACTTCCCGAAGAAAGCTGTGAAAACATGATTGTGCTCTGTGATACCAAACAGACAGACCAAAATGACCATCCATGCAAGAAAGTGTTTGACTTCCCCGTTCGTCTGCCCACAAAACAACTAGTGGAAGTTTTTGTTCTCTTCTTTCAACAAGACCAAAAAAAAACTGAGCTGAGAGCTGATGTATGAGTTTCATTGAAAAGGATGACAGCACATGTTCCTCTATTTTCTTAATGGGTAAAGCTCTTAGGATGTGGCCCCTTTTGAAAATACCTGTGAATGTCTGTTTACATATTGGTGTGTGTGTCTCCTTTTGGACTAAGCCAAGCTAAAACATCTTCCAAAGGAACTGGGCAAACTGCCAGTCTACACCAGAAAGCTAATTGTAGACTAACATATCAGCTAGAAACCGCAGGCGGCAGCAAAGCCCGCAGGCCTCCATTCAGAGGTTGAGCAAGTAGTCAGTCACACAGACAAAACTGATCAGCTAGGACAGCAACTGCTCTGGCACCGATTGAAAAGTGTCCTTTAAATGTAGGTTTAACTTTTAATACTGTGTCTCTGAGAGGGATCCTACTGGGTGCTGCGTTGACTGATAGAGATGAAAAGTACCTCTGAATTGACCATTTTCACAGAACACATGGATATGACGATATGTAAAACTTGGTCTTATGTCCTCAAATCTAGGTGCTGATTGTAATTTCAGAGTAAGACATCCGTATGTGCGTTTATAGTGGATACAGGATGTCATATTCCATTCGAAATTATAATAAAACAATTTGAAATTCACGCAGTACATTGGTTTTTTTTTTTCCCTCTTTTTTGGGAGCGTTTATGATGTCTTTACACTTTTTGTAGCTCTCACACATTTGTACATTGATTTTTAACTGGCTTAATGCTGGGATAGCCCTGAGTGTAAAACCTGATATGGATCTAAATGGTCTCACCTGTCCTGTATCCAGTGTTGTTGAGATAGACAGCAAAGGAGCGGGGTTCATGTTGGGCTTGCCAAGATGGTGACGAACAGTTCTCATTGTTGGTGTAGGTGTTGTGGTTGTGAACATACTTCCCCGTTAGCATTGAGGAACGTGATGGACAGCACATTGGTGTAGTAACAAAGGCATTGGTGAAAGTGGTACCACCATCCTCCATGATCTTACGAGTTTTGTTCATCACTTGTAAAGAACCTATCAGAGAGCAAAGAGTTCGTCGCGTGACACCACTGCAAAACCAACCCCTCCAAAAACTCAAACCCTCATACGTGTATATCCAGATATTATCCAAGCAACAAATCACTGATTATAACTGTTATATTCATTTGCTTGGAAAACGCTCTCTACGTGCTCTGTAGCACTGCGGTGACTAGCTGTGGTTACATGTCTAAGGTCTTCAACCTCTCTGAAATTTGAGTGAAGCCATTTCCAGTTGTGGGAGATTAGAATGAAAACGACTGCCAGGCTTTTAATGTGACGGACAGAGACTGAAGCCTGCTGATTCTTATGTTCTCACAGGGGGAATTTAGTCCAGTGACGACAGTAAGGCTCACCACACGCGTCTACCATAGATCTGATGGCACAGACCAGCAAAATGCCTGAGGTGTTGAATAAAGAGGGGTAATGGTAAGCTTGCTGATACACTTAAAGTACTGGCTTCCACATAGTAAAAAACGAAGGGTTTTTTTTTTTCTTTGAAATCCTGCATTAATAACGAATTATTTGAATACAAATGATTCACAGGAAAAGCCAGACAAATAAGCTGAGAAGGGATATCAACACATTTGACTTGACCTTTTACTTTTATTAGCCATCAGCAACAACGTCTGCAGAGTGTATATTCTCCCAAACTTGATTTCCCTCTTGGGTATCCAATTTACCAGTTTAATTTAATCTGAAAGTCTATAAAACCCAGCCTTTTCATTTGTTGTTGTTCACTTCAGTGTATAAAATACCCGGCAGTTATTGGAGCCCCCTTAATGTTCTAATGTTGGCTTAAGTCTTACTCGGATAAATTACTTTGATAAATGCAATAAATTCACTATGTAGAATGCTATTAATTAGTATATGCATAACATAACTAAATTAACAGCACTATATATGGACACACAGTCTGCAAACAAAAGCCACACCACCTCCCTTATACCTCTGAGTATTATCGTGGAGATGAGCACATTAAATGACACATTGACCTGCATGTTCAGACACTGTGAGCAAACTTTCGTGTTATGCATAGCACTTAAAATAGCAATCCAGTCACAGTTAAAAAGTCTACAACATAAGCTCACATATACATCATAGTTCACTGCTTCTCTCTATCAACTAGGCATTCACAAAAGTATGTTCAAAGTATAATTTAAAAGTCAAACTTTTCAGAACTTGTATTTGAGTTTTTACGTTTTTAAGTTTATTTTCAGGGACTCCCAATTTTTGAGGTTTGTAGGGGGTACAAAGGGATAGTTAAGGGATTGTGGACCCCTCAGGACCCCCCATGTTTTGAACCATGGTTTAACTGTTACCTCATGCTGTTGCTGGAAGTTGCTTTGGATAAAATGAACGAGTAGATGGAATATGAATATTTCATTGACATTTTTCCGTTTGAGTGAGTCAGCAGTGCAGGTTGCTTATTCAGTCTTAATCACTGGTTTTAAAATATATTATTTTTATTTACACCACGAACTGTACGTTTTTGTGTTGTAAGACTAACATCTGCCATGCTTACCAAGTTCCACATCCTGGTCATCAGTCATGATAAGAATGATGTTGGGCCGTATGTTCCGACGGTCTCGTTGGACCCGGCCACGGAGACCCTGACTTCGTGTGGTGAAACCAGAGCAACCTGGCACCATGGAAACGATCAGAGCCACCACCCAGGCCAGGCTGAGCAGCTTCATGATGGAAGAGAGGCGAAGTGTGTAGCTGTAGTCTGCAGACCGGACCAGTCACAAGCGAGCCTAGGGAATAAAGGCGACGGACAAGTGAGAATGCTATACTAATATAGGACACGAAGAGAGATGATATCTGAAAGGGACAAATGCCTATGAGAAATGGAAGAGACTTTTAGAGTCACTTCCTCTCTACTTTGAGAGACAAGAAAATAAATGGCAATTCCATATCCTAAAAAATAAACGGTTAAACACACTTGCACCTGACAAATCGTTTACATCTGTTTTTAAACTTTCTCTTGTGTCATCTGCAAATCAAGGAATGAACCACTGAGGAAGATGTATGTCACCACAATCCCACCACTCCAAACTCATAATAACAAAATGTCCTGTAAAATTAATTAGCGTTAAACCCAGCTCTGGGACGCAACATACGTTTTCTTCCTACCATATACCAAATATGGACAGCATAGAGTAAACCAAAAAAACCAAACAACTGCCAAAACCGTCTATAATTCCATGAGAACTAATCCGGGATTTGGTCATAAAAAAAAAAGAGACATAAAAAATCTCACCTGCACAGCTCCTATTAGTGTCATACTTCTTATGTCCTTCTCTCTCACCAACACACACACTTTCTCATACACACATGCACACACACACACACACACACCCCACTTTACTGACAGAGAGCCTTGAGTTCAGTATTCTCTCTTCCAGGGTGTGCTGACAGTCTACCACTCACTCTCCCATCTGTCCCAACAGATGATAGATTATAACTCACTGCATGTCATTGGTTACATGGTCTTACAGCACCTCCCCCTTTGTCTACTATGAACCAATTGCAGCCTTTGGCCATCTTGTCAGTCAGAATGCCCAAGGCTGGTGACCCCTGGCGGACAGCCGGCAGGGAGTAAGGAACCAGAATAAGGGGAGGGGGGTTCCGCTACATTAACCCCCGTGCTGCAGACGCCAATCACAGATTGACACTGACATTCTACTGCAGCACTCAGGCTATCAAAGATAGCTCCTACACTGTGCAATGTACCTCTAAATAGCATGAATTAAACTCTCATTCTGTCAAATACGTTTCAAGAAAATTACCATGTGATACACACACACACACACACACTTTAATCTCATTTTGTGTTCTTTGCCTTGGAATTGTAATAAATCTTTTGAGGCATTTAAGAAATGCCAAATCTATTTGGTTAAGTTTTAAAAAGGACAAAGAACTGTTACAAGCTGTAAACTTTTTTAGTCCTCCTCCACAAGAACGATCTTTAGAGGTATTAGGTAAGGGGTAAAAAGTTAGGTTATTATTGAAATAGATTACCCAACCTTATGGAGGACCATATTGAAAATGGCATCATGCTAGTCATTGTTCTGAATCAATGGTCTGTGTCACAATTTGGTCTGGTTTGCACCTGAGCCCTCCCTGATGACATTCAACTTCCAACCTTTTACTCTCTATTCCAACATGCATGACCAATCACAGCCTTGGTAATGGAGACCTTCAAAAGAGCTATTACAAGACCAGCACCACAATGGACAGGCATCGGTTCCAGTGTTCATTACCAGCGCTTTAAGAGTGACTGGCCAGTCTGCTAAATCATGCTCTTGAGTTGATAGTTTAAAATAGATCCATCTCCTGGCGTATTCCGTTTAACCTTCCAAGTCTTTCATTTCTGATAAAGAAGAGCATGTTTATTCTGTTAGGATTACATATGACGTGCTTTTTAACCCTGATGATGAGCAGATTCTCAATCGGAGCTTTAAGTGCTTTTTTGGACAGAATGATTTTCAGACAGGCAGTGTCAGGGCCAGCAAGCCTAGCCATCCCGACAGTACTGTACAAACACTGGCGCTGTTTGGACAAACCCCTGGTGCAGGGGTGGTAGGGTTCCAGACATCCTTATGCCGGAATCCTCTCCCTCCCCAACACACACACACACACGCACGCACGCACACACGCACGCACACACGCAGTGGAACTGCCAGTCCCAGCACACTCCTAAAGTATACTCACTCATTCACTCACACACACACACACACACACACACACACACACACACACTCTTGCGCGTAGACATTTTAGGACTAATTCCATTGAGAAATCATCTTTCCAGCATTGTAACGCTGGATTAATACTAAAAATACTAAAAAATAATACTAATACTAAAAAAAGCATAAGAAAAAGAAATTCTCTTCAGTGGCAGAAACATAAAGAGAAAATTAAACAACTTCTAATAATCACACATCAAGATGCTAAAAGGTTCACTTATGTCTTTGCTTTCTCTCACCAAGATCATCATGCTTTACTGGTTCACCTAAAAAGACGACAGCTCATTCAAAAACACTGTTGCCAAGGTGATCACACAATCCACCACCCCTGTTCTAGGTTCTTTAATTTGGTATCTGTTTGTTTCATAATTTACTTTAAAATTGTTCTATGTGTCTGTAAAGCTCCAAGTGGTCTAGGACCTACACACATCCAAAGTGTGTAGTAGTGTATGTTCCACAACATGGTTTAGGGTCATCTAGTGCAGGCTTACTGAATATGCCGAGAGCAAAACAGAAGAATGGCTTAGCAGCCTTTAGTTTTTGGACCTAGGATCTGGAACATTCTTCCATTGTATACTTTGCCAAACACCCCCTGATACTACCTCAGAAAGGACAAAAGGCTTCTCATGAATTATCTATTTGTTTCCACCCCCCCCCCCCCCCCATCAACCAGGTCCTTTATTTTCATCTTCTTTGCAAGTATTCTGAATTTTTATCATTTCATTTCATTAATGAGATTTGTTTTATTCTTTTATGACGGTTATAAGTTGTTTTCTTCTCAATTTATACTTTTGTTGGCTAGTACTTCTATTATATCTGTAAAGCACTTCAAGCAGATGACTTATGTATGACAGACACTGTATAAATGAACTTATTATAATTATTATACAGGCAATCTTTGTAAATAGTATAAATCAGTTGAATTAAGATGCTGCTACTATACAGTGTAGCAAGATCATGTCTTCTTCAAGCTAAAATGTTGTAACTGCTGCCTATGAACATGACACTCATCTTTTCAACAGTGCACTTTTTACAATCTGGTCAACTTAAAATAGCACTTCTATTTTCTGCTCTGGATGGAGGTCTGGAAAGAGGTGATGAATTACACTTTCATTCTAATTTCCCTCATTACTGTAAAAAAAAAAAAAAAGTATCATAATCAGCAACAGAGGCAAACTGCAGCTTTACCAAAACACTGTTCCACATGACCTCTGTTACCCTGTTGCTTAAGAAAACCACTCACAAACCTTTACCACTCAACATTTGAAGGCCTGGTTGCCCTTGCGTTCCATGGTTTCCAGGAGTGATGGCAAACAAAGCAGAGGAAGGTCCTCCACAATTTCACACTGGTTAAGCAGAGACCTGGTATGTGGGTGATTAGAATGTGATGTTTGTGTATGAGGCTGCCGTTTGGAGGACTGACAACATCCCCATGCGCCCAAGAGACTGTTATTCAGCCTACTGTAGTGGAGGAGAATACAGCTCAGTTAACTGGAGAAGCACCTGATTCAAACTGCATGTTTTAAATGCGCAAGCACTCCCTTTCATTCCAAAATAAGCCAGCGCTGGAAAAAAAAAAAAAAAAAGTGTTCCACTGAGACATTCAGCAAAAGTGGCTCGGGTTTTAGCCCCCGGGTGAGATCCTCAAGAGCAGACACACTCCAAAGCCTGTAATGAATATGCCAGTCAGGAATCCCGTGGACCATGTCGTCGTGACGGATGGATAGAAAAGCAGGGGTGGACGGCTGGTGCATAACCCACACACATACACACCAGCTGGCCATGGGTTGAGGAGCAGACACTCCTACACTGGAAAGTCAGTGGTGCACTTTTTGGCAGAGTCAAAACAGAGCATCGAGGCTCCATTTGTGTCTGATCGGTAAACGGTTTGGTTGCGAACCTTGACGGCAAACCTTTACGAGGTAAACCTAGATTTTTTTTATTTTTTTTTTCCCCCAAGTGGAATGCAATTACAGAAGAAGTGGGTCTTGCACGGGCATTTTAAGTCAGACATTTTAGATCATTTGAAGTTTGTACCTGTTTTTGTTCTCATTCCTTCTCATCAGCAACACACATCTGTTTTGAGCCATGCCTTCCGTGGATTCTGGACATTAATGAAGGGTACAAAGAGGCTTTCTTCCAGACCATAGCAGAGCCTCGAACAGAATGCATCGTCTCTCTCCTTCCTTATTGTTTTTAAGGATTAGTGCAAATGACCCTGTAAATTAGCCTCTACTGTATTAATCAGGGCTAAGCTGGGGGAATAATGTTAGGGACGGAGGGAGAAGAAAGGTCTTGGAGGTTCAAAGGAGAAAAACAAAAAGGCCACTATGGCAGCTTTCAGCCCAACACACAGCTGCCAAAAGAGTCCGAGCGTTCAAAAAAAAAAAAAAAAAAAAAATGGGGCAATTTTCAGATTAATGGACTACAGGACAAGGGTCCTTTACTGCGCTCCCCGAAATCTTTGCCCTCCCCCTCCGGGTCGCCCCCACCAAAAAAAAAAAAAAAGTGAGCGCGGGACGTAGAGGCATCTAGAAGTGGCCGAACCACACAGCTGTGTTTTGTACTGCGTAGTCTTGTCAGAGACAATACGAGAGAGAGGTTCTTGGCAAGAAGTGGGCTGCCACTGCTACTTGTGGTACAGGCCTCAAACCACATATTTTCATGCACCCTGAACCCCTGTTGACCCGAGCGGTAATGTGGCTTAGATGCTGAGTAGTTAACCTCAAAACCCTCAGCCTCCTGGGCTTCAACAAACTCCTCAAACTCTGCTTTATTAGGGCTACTGGGGACACAAGCACAACAGGTAACACAGGTTGAAAACTTGTCTTCAGAGGAAGATGACTGGAAAAGGTATGTAAAAAGTCCTGATCCAGAACATTCTTTCTGATCCCAAGGGACTGCTTAAAATGTAAATTATGTCTGGCTGAATCCTTTCTGCTCTCTCCTTCTTCCAATAAGAGACTGCTGCCAAAAGCAAAATTTGGAGACAATGGCTGTATTAAGGTTATACATAATCATCACAAAAAAAACGGTAGTCCTTCATTTAGTCATGGCAAAGTTAAAGTTTTGTACCTTTTCGTCCATGGCCAGCAACAACAGGATGCAAAATGATGATGGTTGCAATTTTGCTGGGTTTTTGCTTAAAGCAAACATGCTGGTCATTAGAGGCTTTCCTCATTCATTCATTTAAAGCAAATCATTGTGTTCATTAGATGCCTTGCACATTCATCTCCACTGCAAATGAGGGCTCTTGTCATACAAAAGAGAACAGCTATAATTAAACTAGATGACACAATCCAAAAGTAAATCAGCCATTCATAAAAGCCTGAGTCTCCACAATGAAAATTTCAAAGTAGCCTAAATCCTCTTTGCCTTGCTTTTAGTCATTTTTCTCTCTCTCTCTCTCCCTCTCCCTTTCTCTCTTACTCGCTCTCTCTAATACGAGGTCTATTAAAGTATTACGACATTGATTCTGCACACATTACAGGGCATAGCATTTCATTGTGATTTTTTAAGAGGGGGAAAAGGTAAGGTTGAAACTCAGATGTACTGATTTGAACTTCAAATTGGCAACATTCGAATATAGGATCTCAGCCATGGTTAATGAGGTTTGTGTGAATGAACGTTGTGGGAGACAGACACTGCGTGCGTGCAGGATGCGAGATCTTTCAATTTCTGCAGATTCTGTTAGCATAGTGTTGCATGTTGATTACTCCCATAAGGGACAGGAATGATTGCAGAGCCGCAGAAGTTGAGAATGTTTGAGGTTTGGGTTTCGCAAACATTTTTCTAATGCGCCACGAATTTGGCCTCACTGCTCTACGCTGCCCCGCTCACACTGAAGAACGACTGTGTGAAATCCAACAGAGTCCTGCAGGCCCTCAGCCAGAGAACAACACAGGCCACACGGAGCCCCAGTCAACGAGCACTCTGTCCATCGCCACGGATACACACACCGACACACACACCGACACACACACACACACACACAGAATTAGCGTGCTGAATGATCCCGCTGTAAGGTTATACTGATACGAAACTGTGGTCAATCAAAAGACAAATAAATGAATATTAAATAACTGAACTGAGGGCACAGGAGGTGATGGAAACATTTCCAGGAGAATCAATGGACAGTGAAGAAACCCTGGCTGTGATCCTCACAGCTCTCAGACCAGTTCAATCAATTGGTCTTAATAGAACGCGATATAGAGCTATAACGTCTAGAAGGGGTGCGTGCGTGCGCGCATGTGTGTGTGTGTGTGTGTGTTTGTGCTTGTTCTTTGCGCAAAGCTGTTGTCGTTGTCTTGTTGACAGGGCACAGCGCTGATTACGTGGTGAGAAGAGGAATGTGCAGCTTCACTGAAGTGGTTTTACTTTGTTCTTACTCCTGCAGCCCATTCGACTTAATCACTGTGGAAAGAATGTCGTAGAGATGAAGGGGGCGAAGCGTGCTCTCATCGAGTAAGGATAGCTTTCACTAATGACACATTACACACACATCATCACATCACAATGAGGAATGTCTCCAGCTCCAGCCAATTATTACTGTCAGCGTTGCATTGCAGTGCGCGAGCAAAATTAAAAAGCGTTTCTTTCCATCGCTGTTTGTGTGCTTAATAATGAAAGACTAGTATCGTTATTAGCATCGGCTGGTAACAGCAGCGGTCTAAGCTCATTTATGCAGGAGGATGACGGATCTTGGATGGTTTCTGAATCTGGTGAAAATGTACTATTGAATAAAGTTACAGAGTGCCTGAGATGTAACTAGGGTTGCATGTTGGGAAGTTTCAGTTGACCAGGAAATGTTTTACACTGTTTGTCTCTCTGGGGTCCGGATTGTTTGTGCGGTTCTGAACAGCAGATGTATGTGGTACTTTTTAGAAGTGGTTCCAGCAGTTGACTATGTCTCAGAACAGCCTAAAAAACTTTCAAAATGTAATTTAAATGAAGTGAGGGGATCATCATCACTCATTTGCCATGATACATAAAACCACTTGAGGATCAATTGGCTGTGGGTAGACATGCCAACAAGCACATTAATCCATCTGTTTCATCCAACAAGAACATGAAGATCTTTTGCAGTAATGATTTTTCAGATGAACAACGTTAGCATATGACGGGACAGGACAGGACGGGACCAAGTAACCAAACTCCAGTGTTGACAAAAACGTCTCATTAGTTTTACTGGAAAGATTTAAGGAATATGGGAACAACTATTCCGGTCTGACTTCTGAAGCCTATTTAAAACTTTCACGTGAAGACACTGATAGCCCCAAAAACCATTAGTATTTGACTCTTAAACTAATTCGTCCGAGAGGCTTTGATAACAGCGTGAGATTTGATTAGATCCAGCTATTTTAATACATTAATTGAATATATGTAAAGGAATGAGAGTAACTTTGTGAAAACGGTACAAACTACTACTGAGTTAATCTGCAAACGCTGAAAAGAAAAGAGAACCTGGTCACGGCCTCTTCATTAATTATGAATGCATGTAGATATATGATTAAATTAATCCGACCCCTACAGACTACAAAGTCATGTTAGCAGTAGTGCCAGGTGGTCTAACGGAATTAATACGGATTCTAAGGAATGCTAAGAGGGAAATGATTAAAACATACAAGAAGCTGCCCTGTGTCCAAGGCATACTCGTGTGTGTGTGTGTGTGTGTGTGTGTGTGTGTGTGCGTGCGCGTCCACTTCCATTGAGTCTGTGCGTCCATGTGTGTTTGCGTATGCACATGTGTGCACGCAGAAGCAAATCAGGGCCAAAGTTCAGGCGGAGAAACAGGAATGCTGTGCGAAACCCTCAAGTGACTTTCCCATCAGACGACTAACGTGAGCAGCGCTGACTCCGGTGGCACTTTCTCAACGAACCAGGGGCAGCCACGTAAAGCCACACCTTCCCAGAAATTCCCCATGGCTAGAACAGCACTGCGCAGCACTTCAGCTGTAAATCTCAGCCAAAAAAAAAATCAAGGCTATTTTAAACCGCTTTTTCCTCTTTGTCTGTGTTACCAATCAGTTTTCTGAGCACTGTATGGGAAAGTGAGTAACCTTGGATCGGTTTATGATTTTCCATAATCCATCATTAACAGTGATGGAGTAGCCCAGTTCTCCTCAGAAGTCATATTGGCTTTGAATAATGATGGCAAACACAAGGTTTATGGTGTGAAGATGAGGAGGCATGCAAAGTTCGCAGTCCCAACCTGTTCTCTGCAGCCACTCAGGAAGTAATATATCTGAGAGTGCCTGCAGCATCTCTGTGAGTGTGGGAGAGTCCAGCTTGCAGGCTTAAACACACAGCGCCCAGAATTCAGGGCTAAGCAAATTCCATTCATCTCCTCCTGAACTTGGCTTTGGAAGAGATTAGCATGGTCTCGTAAGTCCCCAACTTACCAGCCACCTGCAAGGCTGCAAAGCCGTACCGCTGAAGTATACAACTTCCTCAACGTTCTTAGAAGGTACATGCTACGGTTAAAACCAAAAGGGCAAAATCTCTAATTGTAAGATTATATAAAAACGAACCCAAATAGAATTTAATGAGGTTATTGGGCGATCTGGTCTGAGGCTTTTACTTTATCTCAGAAGCAGTAGCCTAAGCAGGACATTTTTGTGGGTCTTGGTCAGCTGGGAGGTCTTGTTGTTGCATTTTTAAGAGATTTAAAAGATTTCCAGGAGCCTGGTCCTTTTATAGAAAACTAGTTTAATGAGGGAAGAACAAAACCAGATTCAAAAAGAAGAAAGACAACAAAACTAAAGTAGTGTAGAGCCTTTCAAAGATGTTGGCTTTGATCAACTTCACATATGACAAACAACAGACGAGCAGACACAATAAAATACTTTGAGTGGGTGAAAAAAAAAGGAATATTAACGACAGCGGTGATGACTGTTTCCTTTTTACTGTGATAAATAATTGTCATATCGTTGTCTTGTTGCAAAAAAAAAAAAATCTATTTTTTTTTTTTAAAGATCAGAACTGCTTACCATATGACTTTAGTTGTCTAAAATCCGTCATACAATAAAATTGTGATGTTAATAAACAACTATTTTGAGAGCATTTGGTGATAATAACATTTACAGATTTTTTCAAATCTTTCTGTCCCCGTTATCAATTCAAGACTTCTGTATGGAAGCCTCACCACATTTCATTTGCCAAATCAAGACCCCTTCATAAATCTTTGGGTTTTTAATCTTCCTCAAAACCACAAGTCAAACATGTCCAAATATACATTATTACCACAAAAAGAGAAAATATTCAAATTGCTTCAATGGGTTTCCACTGAGGTAATTGCTCTAAATAAAAAAAAAAAAAAGGAGGAAAAAAAAAATCCTCTTTTCCATGAAATCAGCAACCAGCTCCCGCATGAAGACCTGGGTAAGCCAAGCTAATTTTTGTCTGAGTTTTGTATAATAGCTACTTGAGTAATTCTTATATTTCACTCACTATGTGCTGTCCTGAGGTGTGGCAGCACTACAGACCCAGAGACATAAATCCTGGTTCTGTGTTCACCCATTCTGTTATTTTTTTTTGTTTTCTGTTTTTTTGTTTAAATTTTTTTAAAGTAGAAATAAGTTGCGTTGTCAGGCTTAGGTGGACCTAATATGGAGTTATCTGCAGCTTTGGAGTTTCGTTCTCTTTGAACACAGGTTATTCATTGGCACAAGCAAGTGAATGGCTCTGCTAAAGCAGTTTACGGATTTAATGAACCATACGCATTCAGAAATGATTAATGAGCCCTCCTCAAGGGGCTGTTGTCTAACAGATTTGTTTCTAAGGTGGTGAATCGTTCTGACATGGTGCAGCAGTTTTTAGGTATTGTAAGTATATCCTATTTTTTATGTGTGTGTGTGTGTGTGTGTGTGTGTGTGTAGCACCTTTCCATTGTTATTACAGATGGAAACTGTCATTAAAATTTTGCCAGTTTGTAGGCACCTCACCAATAACTTGACAATTGGGCTCAGGACAACAAATTAAGAAACCGCACAAATCGGGGGAGAGGACAGTGGTTGCCAACAACTATAGCAACTAGAGAACTACTCACATACATCCAGAGAAAACAGTGAAACTGAGGTAACAAAATACACATGCCGTAACATAGAACAACTCAGCTGAATCTTACCCTGACTAAACAAGTAAGCCGCTCTCACAGGCGATCGAAGATATGATGCTTTTTGCTCCAACTCCAGTCGTGCAGCAAGAAAGGACCTCAGAATCTGTGCTAATATTAAACTATGAAATACATTTCTGATGACAACTTGGTTCATTAATCTACTAAGGACATGGTATAAGATAAATGTTTTTAAAAACAATGGTAAAATATGGGTGACATTTAACTGAAATATATTGCGATAAGTTGCCAGCAGATCGCAGGAGCTTGGTGAAAACTGAAACGGTGTGAATGCTGGAGAGGTTCTGAAGGGAATTTTAGAACAGAATTTTAGTCAGAGGACTAGGAGGGAAATGACTCTGTCAGCAGCCCCTGGCCAGGGTATTTCTGCCATGGCGTGAAATGCTACACTCCCAGAATGTGGAGCATGTGCAGACAGATTCCCAGGAAACTGTAGGAAGACACAGACCATGAGAAAAGCCACTCATGACCCCATCTGTCATAAACAAAGTCTTCAATCATAGCAACATAATGCTTATTTGATGCCACTCAAAGACACAGGCATTTTTACCCTTCAATGCAATCTCAGCCCGTAACTATGTGAAGACACACAAGCACGCATACATACACACACACACACACACACACACAGTCACACATTCTTTATCATTTCAGCAGATACTCTTGGCTACAGTCTCTTGTAATTCAATTAACTGGAGCTGCTCTGGCATCTTTTCCAATACCTGTATTTAAAATTTACACCTCCTGCATGAACTGTATATGAAGCCATGCAGTGGAAAAAAAAAAAAAAAAACCCAAAAAAAAACAACAACTCATGGACAGACATGGCACAAGATCCAACATATACAGACAGGGGTCAGAGCAAATGCACACAATTTGCACAAGTTTTAAACAACACTGCCCTAAAATCTAGTGCAGTCAATCAACAAATGATGTAGACTCAAGTTTTTTAAAAAGATGCACGTTTGCTTCATGAAAAACCTAGAAAGAAAATGCCAGATATTTCATTGTAAAACGTGTCAGCGTTTTTACAGTCTCCAAAGAACATTGTACATTTTAGTCTGTATCAAGAAAAACAGTAGCTTAGTTTTCCAGTGCTTGGCACTAAAAATATTTACCTTTTCTATGTTTATTCCCATTTTTAAAAACGCAGTTATAAATGTAAATGACGTAAAAGTCATAGCCGAACAATAACGCACTGAAAGCTTTATGGGAATTTCACTCCGGTGAAAACCACAGGAGAGGTAAACCGAGCGAGACCGCGGTACCTCCAGGAGCGTACCCGACCGCGCGAGCACGGTCACTCTGGCCCAACCGGGTCATTGTGGAACCCGCTCGATCTGTTCTTCAGCAACGGCAGAGGGAAAGAAAAAAAGAAAAAAAGAAAAAAAAAAAAGGGGGGGGGGGGGGGGGGGGGGGGGCAAATATCTGAAAGTGAGGCATGCTGTCTTTAATTAGGCGAGCCGTCGCTGGAGCTGTGGGCCCAGTCATCCTCTCCAAACTGTTCCCCATTATCTCTATTCTGGAGCGGCGGTGGATGAAAGCGCAGCCCCCCCCCCCCACCCCCGGCTGCACCACCTTTTGAGCGGCGCTCGCTCCGATGCATTCTGACGGCTGCTTAATTGTACGTGATACAGGCAGGCCCTTTTCTCTTTCAGATCTAACACAGACTACTTCTCTCCGGGGAGCAGATTACCCAACAACAGGGTTGACATGGAAAGGGACAGTGTGGTCCAGGAAAAGTAGGTTGGGGTAAGTATGGTTATGAGTGTCTGTGTGTGTGCGAATGAGTGTGTGTGTGTGTGTGTGTGTGTGTGTGTGTGAGAGAGAGTGAGAGAGAGAGAGTGTTTGTGTGTGAGAGAGACAGAGACCAGGGAGCATTGCACTACGGTCCCTCTGACCTCTACTGAGTGAGTACAACAGGACTGAAACCTCCGTGAAGTCCAGCAGGGTTCTGCCTTTCACTCACTCTCCTGAGAGGCCCTCTTCACCCTGTCCTCTCTTCCATTTCCCCCCCCTCTCTCTCTCCCTCACTCTCTCTCTCTCTTCCCATCTAACCTAACTCCACCTCTCCCCTTTGCCTACCCCTGCTCTGTGTAACCAGCGACCTTAAAAAACAGTCTGTCACACTAAAAGGGTTCCACACAGCTGCACTACCAACTTCAGCTGTGTGTGTGTGTGAAGTTCACCATAGCTTAAGTGACAGTTTTCTCTAAGGCTGACCACTACTGCTTCTGGCTGATTTCTCGAACTCTTAATACAGTCCCTAGATTTTCCCTCAGTACCACAGAGGGAGCTTTCTCTCATTCCTTAGGGGAGGTAAGTGTGATGTTTGCCTATGATGTCCTCAGATGCACTGGAGAGAGTGTGCGCAAACACTTGGTGGTGCTATTGTAAGCTCCCTTCAACCAGGGAATCAGTCAATGGGTGCATGTAGTAGCGCTTTTTCATGAGATTGTGTAGTTAACCTCTCACATAAAACAGTGCTCTGGTTCTCCGTTGGCGCGGTTTGATGTCAGTGAGACTTCAGCGCATCTGTGAAAACACAAAGCCAAGACCTACCACACGGGAACTAAAGCACCCACAATGAGGACAAGCAAATTGAGCTCACACTTAAATACTGTCCACTCCCAATAACAACCATGATATCACGCATCCTGCTCTTTAAATTACACATCCTCACTTCCCGAGGGAGCACTGTTATTAAGCACAGAGATAAACAGCCACTTAAATGTGTGGCTCAATTTCCTGTTTTAAAAATCACCCTGCCTGTCCCTGGAAGTCTCTCCAAACAGCTAACGCCGTGAGCGCCAACGGAAAATATCTTCAGAACAATAACCTCACAACACCTTAAACAGTCACATGTGAGAGTATAAGGAGAGAGCCCAGTGCCGGTGCTAAAAGCCAAGCGTGTGCCTCTGTTTCTCAGAGGTGAATGAAAATGACCGGACAGACTGCTATATGTCTGGCAAAGTGGCAAAAGTCATTTGTTTGACATAACGGCAACAAATGTATGGCACTGGTTAGAGGAAGGGAGGCATGTGATAAACAGCCAATCATTCTCGGTCAGAGAACGGCACAGGGGGGAAAAAACGGGCAGTGCTATGTCATCAGCCGACACCGCTGCTTTTGATTTAAGTCCATAAATGAACACGGATGGCAGGAGTAAAATACCTTACACATGTCCACGGCTGCTGGGAAAGAGAAAATCCATACAGGATATTAAATCATTCTGTGTGAATACCCTTTGACAGCTACACACCATTGTGTGCGCTTGCGCGCGCACACACACACACACACACACACATAGAATATAGAAAAATGAACAAAACGTTTCAGTGTTTCAGTAAAACTACATTTAATATAGACATTCAGTAAGCTCCTTTTACACACACACACACACACACACACACACACACACGCACGCACACGCGCACACACACACACACGCATGCACACGCGTGCACCATCCTACTCTCTTCCTTTCGTGGGAATAATACTTGGTGTAGATGATTATAAATTCAGTTCAGGATCTCTTTCTCATAGTGCATCCAGTCTCAAGTTTCTTGTGACGACTAAACAGCTACTGGGATAATATTTGTGTTGGCGGTGCCGGCTCGGGAATCCTAAATTATTTGTAGCAGCTGTAGCTTTTGTTTATATACAGTCATGCAAAAAGTGCTCAGCCTATTCTTTTTGGCATATCAGACACGTCTACACATGGAAATAACAAAAACATTCACATTCATTTAATGCTAATTGAGCCTGGTGCAACTATTTGAGAAGGCTTTGAACGAGACTGTAGCCAGATTGCATTTAGAGGAAGGAAAAAAAAAAAAAAAAAACCATTAAAGGAGAATTGCGTTGTTGTTTGGTAGTGCTTACACAACCAAAACAAAAATATTACAAAAATGTGGAGACAAATTTGAGTAGTTCAAGAAATATTACAATTAATAAGAAATGTGTAAGTAAAACCATGACTCTCTGATATGAATTTCATCACAAACAAGTTTGGAGAAACAAGATTTGCTGAGAATGAACATTCACTAACTTTTTTTTTTTTTACTAACTTTCTCTTTTTTTCCAAAATAATGACCATTCATAGAATGGCTGTCAAATTGAACCAATACAAAGATACAAATAAATGCACCTATCTTTTTCTTTTTTAAAAACTTTAAACATTACTGCATGCACCTAATTAAATGTTCTTATTACGTTTTATTTATAGTACAAATGCACATGAGCATCAGTGTGCATTTTAGCAGATGCGCCTGATTAGTACGTGTAAATATAATCCACAGTGTTCTGGCTTTATGGAGCCTCAAAACCATACTAGTCTCATTATCCCTATTCCCACACAATCTCCCTCACTAAAAACACTAAACATACACACATAGCCTAAAGCATTGTAAAAATAATATACATCATACACTCCCACTGAAGTGGCAAGTCTCCCCTTTTCACCAGACTGCAGTTAAATAGCTGAAGCAGAGCATGAAACGCCTGAAGTTTCTTTAGCGCGTCGTTACAGTTTTGACAGTTTATCCGGAAGACGCTCTTCAACAGTACATTCATTTAGGGAGCCACTGGCTCAGCCAAATGTACAGACAGACTCATTTCGGGTGATTTATGCTTGCATTAACTTCACTGATTTGCAAATACATTAGCTCTTAAGTTCACACTTTGGACTGCAAATGCAAGAAATTTCCCCTAAATGAATCAACACCGAGTTAAACAAAAAAATAAATAGAACTGAATGAATTACACTTCTGAGGTAGTGAGTTAAAGTCATTTAAAAAAAAAGTCATGAGTGAACGTGAACGAGTGAGGCTGATTTCGTTGAAAACTATTTTGAAAAAAAAAAAAAAAAGGAAAGGGAAAAAAAAAAACAGAAACAAGGGGACCACTGCTGAAAGTGCAAAACAGCGTGTTGTATCAGTTTACACAACTGTGCCGGCATGGTTTTTTACTGAGGTCGTTATTTCATTCAGGTCTGTGACAGATTAGAAAACAGTGAATTAATCAACCATATAACAGAGGGGGAGAAAGCCTAACAGTTATAGAACGTGTTAGTTTCTCATCGAAGAATTTGATAATGAGAGAGAATCATCCAAGTGAAAAATTTCATGAGCCTACGGAATTGCCGGTGTAATCTGAACTCATGTACCGCACAGCTACAAACTCCCATTGATAAAACTGGAGCTGACAGCATACTTAGACTTGATAGAGATAGCTAAAGCTTGTCTAGAAAGCCAAATGCACTTCAGGGAAAGAAAAAAAAAAAAAGAAAGAAAGCGTGTGAGGGAGGAAAAAAGAGAGAAAAAAAGAAAAGTACCTGAAAGGCTGGAGTACAGATGTCTTCTGCTTGAAGGAGAGGTTCTCTCACTCTCTCTGTCTGTCTCCTCGCTCTTCTGCTCATAAAGCTTGAGTATTTGAGGGGACCACACAGCTCCTGGAAGACAACCTTCCTTCTCTAATCCTTTCTTCAATGTGATGACACTCACTAACCCCAACCATCTGTTGAAACACGTCCTCCAGCACTCAGCACGGTGGTGTGTCAAGACAAACTACCCAGTCCAATCAGAGGGGCGCTGGGTGGCTCTTCTCGGGCAGTAGGCAGGGACAAGGACACAAGGAAATACTACGAGATGTTTGAAAACTCTAGGCACAGCAACCTGAGATTCAGAGAGAGAGAGAGAGAGAGAGAGAGAGAGAGAGAGAGAGAGAGAGAGAGTGAGAGAGCAATGGGAGGGTGGATGGGGGGTAGAAGGGGAGGGGGGTGAGTGTGTGTGTGTGTGTGTGTGTGTGTGCGCGCGCGTGTGGGTGCATGCGTGTGTGTGTGTGTGTGAGAGAAAGAGAGAGAGAGTGTGTTAGAGGAGAGAATGTGTGTGTGTGAGAGCAGAACAGAGGGAGTGAGTGAGTGAGTGAGTGAGTGAGTGAGTGTGAGAGAGAGAGAGAGAGAGAGAGAGAGAGAGAGAGAGAGAGAGAGAGAGAGAGAGAGAGAGAAGGAGAGAGAGAGACAGAGAAGGAGAGAGAGAGAGAGAGAGGGGGAGAGAGAGAGAGAGAGAGAGAGAGAGAGGGAGGGGATTGTACCTCCTGACCAGCTATGTTACCTCTCGACTCGAATGCATCCCACAGAAACCTAAAGTCCTTCTCTTTATTGTGCGCACACACACACACAAACGCACACAAATAGTTTGTTCAGTGTCTCTAAACCCTGACCCTGTGAAGCCCTGCTCTTTAGCGGAGTGAGTGGTCAGTGGAATTAAAGTAATAAAGTGCAGTATGATCTGTGAAGCAGACTGCAGTTTGCACTAAACTGTTAGATGTGCACTGCTCACACCTCCCTGTGATAAATCCCCACACTGTCTCTGCTGCATTCCTGTCCTTCACAATCTATCGCCTAAAGTAAGAAAAAGGGGGGAAAAAAAAGAAAGACAGAGAGTGAGATTGAGAGATTGAGAGAGAGAGAGAGAGAGAGAGAGTGAGTGTGAGTGAGTGAGATAACATTCCAAGTTTTCTAGTCTAGTTTTAAGGCACTCTGATTCAATACAAAGATAATTTGATTTTGTGCAACATAACCATTGTCATTATTCACGGCACTTGTTTTAAAATGGATATGACGTCAGAAAGCTTTGTGGCACGAAGCGCTTACAATATTTTTCATTTTTAAAAAAATGAAAAGCAAAATAAACAACTGTTTCAATAAAAGGGAACATCAACATTACGCAAATCAATTAGTCCTTTGATTATTTGACAAAACACAGAGCTAAAAAAAATGGGTTGGGATGGAGACCTAACATGCTTTTGAAGTTTGTTTATGCAGCTACAATGCTTTCAAACACAAACTCAAAGTTGAATACGCATTTTTCTCTCTGTACCCACATAAATGGAAGTTCATCAGTGGTGGGGTAATGAAAACAAAGAGGGCTAAGTGGTCTATTTGCAAGCTCTGAGCAGCTTTCACACCTGTTTTCTTCAGCACAGGTTTCACTCTGGGTGGCAATCAATCCACTCAGAACCAGATCTTCTCAACTGGTCAAAAAACCAAGCAAACAAGACTGTTGTCAGCTTCTCAGAGGTTTACTCAAGCAAAATACTGTCCTTGTTCTACACTCTTTCATCTGTTAATGATAATAGGTGAATGTGTGTCATCTTTTCTCGCTGCGTTAATGCTCTCAGTGGGGAAAAGTCACTTTGACTTGATGAAGCGCTAAGTGGGAACACTGATAAAGACCGCCAGATGGCAAAACATGTCTTAACAAATGAGACAATCAGAGTGAGGAGTTTAAACACGAATGCTGTTGGTTAACCGGAGTTTGTTTGTTCAAAAACAGAAAAAAGAGAGAAAGATTTTATCTACTTGGTTGCCTATGAGACGAGAACTTCTGTTGGAGTCCAGATGCCTTTACCCCTGCACTCTCCTTCCAATATGCCACCGAGGATCAGTTTTCCAACACGGACATTCAGCGGAAGCAAAAGCAGCTGAAAAGAGATACTTCCACCTTTTCACCTGGGCTCACGGTGATTTTCACCGCCGTTTAATGTCCAGGATATTGAATTAAATGAAACAAAGGCCATTTTCATCTGGGATACGTGAAACTTGGGAATGGTTCATGCGAGGTCTGGAAAAAGGGGAAGGGGACAGGGGCTTCAGGGGAAGAGCTCAAATTAGATTGACTGAATTCACAAAGGGCACCCCCCCCCCCCCCACCTCCACCTCCAAACACGCACACATATACCCCCACCCAGCTGCACTTCCACACAGGCTGTACCTCAGACCCCCAATCTAAGTCCCAGCCCCCCACTCTCATGGCTAAAGCAGTTCCAAGAGCCTCTTTTTGGCAAACCAAGGAACTAACACTGCACTGGCTCTCTGGCATCATCAATTCCTTGCATTGTACGCAGGCTTGTTGATGGTTCCAAAATGTTTTGAAAATCAAAGTCACCCTTTCCTCGTAAATAAAAAAAAATTGATTTTAAGTCCGAGTAAAACTGAATCTTTGCCCGTTAACTGATTATTTTGTTCACTCTAGATATGCATTTCCACATTGACTTTGGTGTTATTTCTATGTAACACTCCTTTGAAGTTGTTTCTGTTTTCTTATGTGTTAAGTATATGGTGAGGGAAGGCAGGAGAGAGATAGAAGAGAGTGAGCACTAGAGTAAGAGGGACCGGGGGGGGGGGGGGGGGGGGGCATTTGAAGTAGAGGGAGGACACACCGGACTCATCCCATGCCGAACAAAGCTAAAGACTCTGCAGGGGGTTACTGATGCTATGGTGTGCATACTGAGAGTTCTTACACACACACACACACACGCGCGCGCGCGCGCACACACACACACACACACACACACACACACAGAGAGAGAGAGAGAGAGAGGACAATCCTTGCAAGAGTTAACCCCTACAAAGGCCTGCTCTCTTCAAAACGCAGGTGCGGAGAGGAGCTTGTGTGTAAAGTGTCCAGAGGGTGGGGTGAGTGTGTATTTTAGTTGAGGAGTAGGGGGTGACTTGGTTCATTTGTCTCATTAATTACGCTCCAATAAGATCGAGAGGCTGTCACTAGGCATGCGCTTGGCACCGGAGCTTAACAAAGTTAAGTGACATTCACCGAGTTTGTCCTATGCGCCGTCCTCACCGCCATAAACGTGTGACGCTGCTGCCTTCTCAAATGCTGACTGGATCAAAGCATCAGCTGTCACACGCTCTGCCCACATCAAGGTACTAACACACAGAGGATAATGCCTTTATTAACCCCCGAACCTCAGTATGGCAACAACCATCTAAAAATGCAACAGTCAGACTTGTGTGCGAGCGCCAAAGACAGCAACACGCACTAATGCCTAGTTGACCCCCCCCTGGACGTTCCCAGGAGCTGTGCCCTTGAGGTTGGCACAGTGGCTTTTAAAGTTCATGCCAGCTAGGCACAGCTGAATCTGAGGGATAGAGGGGGGAGGGGGGGGTGTGTGTGGAAAGGTCTTAGTGTATATTATCCCCACACCCCTGAGCGTGTGACAGCTGGACGTACTGTGCTTTCTGGGGGACAGCACCTTCTCACATTATATGCTGTGTGCTGATTTTCACTCTCACACACACACACGCACGCACACGCGCAAAACAAGTATGAACACACACGTAAGTAACAGCATCGTAATCACAGTTATTAGTCCCTTCTACTAAATATAGATGATGAATTTACCTTCAGATAATTACGAAAAAGTCAAGACTATTATAGTGTGAAAAGCTGTGATGATGTCAGTCACAATGTGCTGTGGCAGCGACAGCTTTGTTAAGTCACTTTCCAGCTATGAAGAGTACGCTAGCAAATATTAGAGCGAATGTTATGACATGTATTAAATTTTAACAAATGGAAACATTTAAAAGCGCTCTGCATAGTGATAAATGCAGGGCATTCAAGAACAAATGTCTTTGTCCGTCTCAGTCATGTGAAAAGGGGGTTGTTTGAGTTTTAACATCAAAGGCTTGAGTGTTATCACAACCATTAATTCAATTATCTATGACAAGGGAAACGCTGTGCTATTCACTGTCTGTAATCTACCAGCAACTGTTGGGAGGGGATGTAATTATCTGGGGTCAATGAGAAGTAATTTCATGATATAATTAAACCAAAACAGGTCTGTTTATCAGCTATCAAAATGACGGCAAACCGCATTTTCAATCTTACAGAACAATGGAGGAAGTTACACTTCACTGAAAGCAATGACTTCCAAAAGTGGAAGCGTTATTGTGTGAAAGTAACGTGAGAAATGATCTCTACGCGGCGTCAGTTAAAATGCTAGAAGTCAAGTCCCATTTTCCCCAAATGTAACATTTTTATTCCTTTACCAAATGTTACATGTTTTACATTGCTAGTAACTGCATAATTGTTAGCATGTGTTGAAAACGATATAGTTTGGAAGACAGTTTTCTGTTAAATTTTTTGGGGGATGAAAGTGCTCATAAATGCCACCAGACGCCAAAATAAAAACAATTCTGGGTTTAAGCTGAAACAACTGTCAAAAGCGCGTGTATTTGTTCAGTCATCTTCGCTATCTGCCAAAAGCAATCAATAGGGGAACGTAGGCTACATTTTGATCAACACATCAAACAATGTATTCTTTTCTGTGGCCCCCATTGCCCATAGATGTTGAAACAGAATACAGAAGTCATTTCCTCTCCATCTGCCACTGCAGCAGTCTCTACTGCTTTATCAAGACTGTCATCTCCATTCCTATATGGGCCTTCCATTTAACTCAGTCAGAAAACCCGGAGAGCTGAAACAAATTCTCCACGGACTACTCTGGAAATGTACTACAGACAGCGGATAGATCAAATTCGTCCATGCGATACCTTCATTATTACGTCTTTAATCGTTCTTTGTTGTGCTTAGATTTATTTTTTTCACCCCAAAGTAAATTTACTGGGGTCTAATGATCTAAAGACAATATGCTTAAAGAAGTGTTTCTGACGTTACTTTTACGCATGGATTATGCAATGATATTGAGCAAGTATTTTGTTGTAGAGTCTGAGGGAACAGGAGGAAGAAGAAATAGGTGAAAACAGGATGGGTGAGTGTAGGACAGGGCTGTAGACTGTGCTATGGAGGAGAGTGAGGTAAGGTTTGCCTGCAGACAGACTCTGATTGAGCCTGATAACTTGCTCTGGTCTCAGGTGCGGAGATCAAAGGCATTCCCCAGTCGGGTGGTGACAGTGACGTAGCTGCAAGGGGCCCTGACGGACCGGCAAGACCGTCCTGGGACCTGTTTGTTCATCCAGTCTCAGAAGAGTGCGGGAATCCCGACACCCCTCTCCAAACACCATCGCTGTTGCCAATGTACATCTGAAGACCCCACAACAGTCGGCGTGACAGAACCTTGCATGACAGCATGCAAAAATTATTAGCTAGTGGAAGCCCCACACGCTAGAATAAAGCGATGCTAATTCTGCGCTCGCAGCAAATGGAGAGCAGCTGTGACCGAGAGAGAGAGAGAGAGAATGCTCATGTGCAGAAGGGCTGTCAGAGAGGACTGTTACTGCTCTGTGTGTAAAAATACAGCATTGTCCAGGCAGTCTACGGTGGGCAGAGAGAGAGCAAATTCCTCTGGTGTAGGAGAACTCCTACTGTATCTTTAGGCTCAAGAAATGAAGTGTGACTAATGTATGAACTGGGTCAAATACTTAACAATTCTAATGATTTAATGTGAAGACAGATATATTTAGTAATGCTCAACAATGTTTGATCAAAATCCTGAATATTACAAAACAAGTACTGTTGAAGATTCTATTTGATTTTTCTCTTATAAAATAATAAGAATTTCTTTTTTTGCCGTTATTAATTTCATTTTTTTTTGTGTGTGTCGCCATACATTGATCATGAAGCAGCAGAAATAAACTACAATAATCACAAATGCTATTTTGGTCACATACAAAATAAATAAAAATGTAACATTACACACTACAAATAAACATGGACCACTCAGTGAGCTAGTTCCAAATGAGATTGGAGCAAAGTTCACCCACAGAAGGAGACCCCAAGTCTAATGGAAAGCGACAAGTTCAAAGTCACAACTCATTCTTTGGCTCAGCTCAGTTAAAACGCAGACCCTGAGAGAGAAAACTGAAAGTTTAAAAAAATACTCAAGATGATTCATACCTTTGGGAAGACGGAGAAAAGAAAAAAAAAAGAAAAAGTTAAGATGCACACTTCCGCTGCCAGCCTTATGGCCCTGTGTGTGCTGTCATACATTTGAAAGTTGTCAAGCTAACATGGCGTTAATGGATTCGGAGTTGGTGGGCCGCATTTCCCCCCCCGTCATTGTAACGACTTTCCTCCTCTTCCATCAACCCTCGCCTTACCGCTGACCTTTGACCTCTAGTTGTACAGCGACACAATTGTGACCCACACTGAACAAATGTAGTAAAGAAAAAAAAAAGAGAGAGAGAGAAAGAAAAAAAAAACCTACAGACAGTATATCTTCTCCTGCCATTATCTCTGTCTCTGAGAGAGCAATGCATCACGTAGCACATCTTGTCAAAATAAGGGCATTGGCAAGAGACTCATCTGGGGCTGTCATTATGTGAATCAGCGCTTGTTTCGGGGGAAGCAAAAGATACTGTGAGCCCAGAGAGATGGGTCACTTGAACTTTCAGTAGCTGGTGTAGTGTTACTGCACTCCGGTATCCTGAAGAACGCACTGTCCCGCACAATGGCGGCGGTCAGGCTTAACGTGGTGGTCTGTGTATGCTACAGCTTTTAAATGGAGGATACTGACAACAGGGCAAGTACTCTCCTGTCCTGTCTCCTCAAACCTTTTGTGTTTGGATCCTTTCACTGGGGTCTGTAGAGGGAAGGAGACGCCACCTCCTACTCCTGCGCACACACACACACACACACACACACACACACACACACTGATGAGGATCTACAGCAATGCAAGTCGTATTTTCTGCCCACAGTAAGAGAGGAAGATGTTTCTGGAACCCCCAAACTCCCTGCAGTGGAGGATGAACAAACTGTAGGAAGCAGTAAGCTCTATTTCTGCCAAATCCACAAGTGACCTAAATTTGGGATGTTTTAAATGTCAAGGTTAAAGCAAAATAAATGATTCATATTTGTGTTGTCTTAGTAGCATGTTTCTTTTATAAAATGCCTGACAATGAATAAAGCAGAAAAAAAAAAAATTGCTGAAGCAATCAATCCATGAAACTAGACAGTTAGACATGACTAGAGCTTGCTAGCCCTCCAACTCCAACAAACTGTTTGAGCTGCATATACATCTTAACAAGACGCAGAGAAGAAAGACGATCTTCCTTTTGTAAACTTTAGTGCCTCTTTGGTTGCTTGGCGATCCAAGTTTGTTTATGCCACAAGAGTGACCTCTTCATTTTCAAACATCTTGACCTAAAATCAGATAAAATTTCACGATCACAGAGAACTCACAGTATTAACTCTTCAGGGGCTCAAGAGGCCTCGGGTTCTCCTCCTCGACGACTAATACTCAGTATCCGGAAGTCTGTTTTAATCCTCTCAGTCTGAGAGGTGAAAAGTGGGAACAAGAGAGAAACTCAAAATCTGTGTCTAAGGAGGCCCTATCTATGCTCTGACATCCTCAAGGCCTGGTTGAATATAATCCCTGAAAGCATGCCACCAGTGGCCCATTCAGAGGGAAAATTTGGATTTCTGTGGGTTAGATAGTCCACTTGATAGTCCCCCCTCGGCACCTGTGATGTGTGGAAGGATACAATAAGAGGAGGAAGTGAAGAGGTAGGTTAACTTGAACGTATCGTTCAGCGGTGATAAGGTGCATCACAGGCCTGCCAAGGACATGTTAACCCTGATAATAACTTCAGCTGTACCATTTATTGTTCGAGGTACACACAGGTATCTGATCTAAGTGGAAAACACATAATCGCTGAATAATAACCATCAGTAAGATTTTCAGATTAATTTTTGAATTAATATTAATATAATTACTGTGATTCACCAGAACATCCAAATGAGAAAGAACAGATCTTCTTGAAATGAGGAACAATTACTGTCGCTCACAGTGCACAAATCCAAGGCAAGCTGCTAAATTAAGTTCAAAGTTGTATTCAAGCGTAGGACATAGGAGAAAAAGTTTCACTGGCTGTGGCTTTTTAAAGAGGTAATTTTGGGTTTCCAGGCAGAGGAAGCAGCACGAGTTTTCTGATTTGTGATTCGCACGCGGGTGGGAAGCGCTTTTAATCTGGCTGCTTGCTTCTGCTCTCAGTCTGAGGAAATAATTACCATGCAAGCGCACCACTAAACAACAACTGCACAAGCACTTGGGCTTTATCGCCCCTCAGGTTATTTTTAACGTTTATGACTGTACCCTTCTGGTGAACACGGGGAGCCAATTGTATGAAAATAGCTGTGGAGAGCCAAACAGCCCACCCCAACCTCCCTCCAGCCCCTCTCAGAGCTCTAACACCTGGCTGTTTATGAAGCGAGCAGTTGAAAGGGGACATTATGGTTGAGCCTCAATGGGCTACATATACTCTCCAGCCACTCACGGAGAGACTGGCCTGAATGGTCACAGCTGCCATCCTGAGAACGGCCTTTTTTAAGGGCTCTTATCACACGAAGCCTGGGTCTGTGTGTGTGTGTGTGTGTTTGGCATGTTGGAAAGACTAAAGGTTGATAGCGTACAGGTCAAGACTCCAATATCGACAAACATATCTGCTTTCACCAAAGCATGGAGAGAACTTCAAGAACTGCTCCAGAGCACCGAGATCCGCAACCCCCCCCCCCCCCAACCCAAATAAAAAACCTCCTCTCCTAGATCATCAGTACTGGCACACGGAGAAACACAAAGAGATTTCATATAATGACAACCAAATCCCTTCTGGCTAGAAGCAGCAAACACATCAGTCCAGTTTATTTTCATATCCCAAATCCATAGCGCAAGGAGAGCAAATATGAAGAGAGTTTATTATGGAATAAGAGCTTTTGTGTTACTGGTGATCATGATGACTCAATGCTGTGGGGAGTCTTGTTTAAGATTTTCCATGACCATGTTTATTAAGGAATGCAAATGGTGCCGCATTGGCCAGTGCTGGTCATCTTTGTGGAGACTGTTAGAGATCGCACAACATAACCATCCAACAGGTGCAAATTCCAATAATACCTCTGTGTTTGGGACTATTGAGCCTTTATCAAACATTGTCCAGCAGCACTTGGCGAATGATAGCCTTGTCCTGATTCGAGACAGGTATAACCTCTTTCTGTCTCAGAAATGCTTGTAGAAGATACTGGAATGCCCAGTTTTTTTTTTTTTGCTTTTGTTTTTTGTTTTTCTATTTTGCTTCATCATCATTCACAATTTCATGTCATCCATTCAATTCTATGCTCAAACAGTAAAATGAAGCCAAGCAATTCCCTGGCTGCCTTTGTGTGTTTGTGTGAACAGTAAACCAAGAGCATCCTGTAAAAGTATTGGAGCTGCACTACTCTCGCCTCTGTGCTAATTGGGGCTCCATATAAACAAAGGGTAGTAAACAATGACAGAAGAGGATATGAACACCCCTGATAACCATAGAAATCCAGTGTGGTAGGGGTCGGGGGTGGGGCCAAGGAATTCAACCCCCTCCTGCCCTCCCTCCCTCCCTCCCTCCCTCCCTCCCCACACACACACAGAAACACACACACACACACACACTGTCAGAGTGGTATTCCCTGTTGCTACATCATAAATATCCACAACTGTGAGTTTGAGTGTTTCACATTGATCAGGTAAGCTTCATCAAGATGCCAATTGTCACACATGCATGTGATCTTTTTATACTGTTACGAGCGAAATGTCCCAATCAATTAAACAAGTTATGGCGATACATTCTCCGCCTTCCATGCCAAGCAATACAGTAGTATCAGATATGCTTCAAAAAAATGGAAGCAAGGGAATGCCCCGCCACCTCCAAACAAACAAAAATTCTAAAATATTATGATATTTTATACCTTCGTAGTTGAGTTTATTCACAGGCCTCTCTATTGAGTTCTATAAATAATGAACACGGGTAATGGAACAATTCTCTCACGCCACCACCTGACACACAAAGCTGTTTCATAAACAAGAGGGCTGCTCCGTCAAACTGATGAGCCATCTGAGGAAAACCTCGACTGATCCCTTGTGAGGGAAAAAGCCCCCGGGGCATGCTCACCCGCACACTAGTGGTGTGAGAGCCCACTGGAACAGAACCACTAATAATCCAATTAGAGCACATCATTTCCTCTGGCATACACTCTTTGAGCAAATGGCAGAATACAACTGGCAGGGTTAAAAAGAAAGAAAAGAAAGGAAAGGATAGTGAAGGAGGAGAAGGAAAAGCCCTCTATGTACTTTTCGGCTAGGGGTATTGAATAAAACGCAAACATCACTTTACAGAGAAGCATTAGATCTTAGCAAACATTATCGGGCCCCTTCGTTCCACTTTGTAACCCTCGTGGATGGCAGGGAGCTAAAGGAGCTTCTTTTGTGGCATTACCCTGTCATACAGCCAAACTTCTCTCTCAGGCTATGCCTGCATACTGATGAAGAGAAGATTGTCCTTGCTCTGTCCACTGCACTGTACCAAAAAATTCTGGCTCTTCTTAACAGACAGAGACTGAAGCCCGTTTTCACTGCGCTAATGAGCAGGAGCTGTTCCAGGAATGACTCGGGCCGAAAAGAGAATTTGAAAACTTGTGCAGGTTACCTTTCCCAGAGAATCAGTGTAGATTATAGAAGAACGCATTATCTGCGTTTAAGCTGCCCACCTTTTCACAAGACATGTTGATCCCTGACTCCTGACTTTTTTGTGCAGTACAGAGATAGACAGATTATCAGCTTTCACTTCCTCTCTCTCACCCACCACTACATCTTTTCTCTCTCATCAGTCAGCAGGAATACTTTCTTTCAGGCTGATATCCTTCAGGTGATGGTGGAGGCAGATTCTGCGTGTTGAGACACAGAGCGGAGAGACATCTCTCTGATGCCTAGCATATCATGTCACTCTTCTACGCGTATGGATGAAAAAAAAAAAACACTTTCAGTCCATGTGTCGTAACGTTTAAGGACAACAGTGAACACGGAGGAAAAACAAACTCAGGAATTCAGAACATAGCCTAGAAATGAGTCAATCTTCCATCCTGATGTATGGAGTCTCTGAATGGCTGAAGAAGAGTGCACTGCTGAAATGGAGAAAAGGCATCATCTTTTTTGTTATAAAGTCCTGCAGCAACCTGATGGACTTTTCATAGGTCGTTCTCTTTCCTATAAGAAAACAAAGCTTTTTAGCTAATGCTTTATTTTACAGTCTGCTAATTACCAGGTATTAACTAGGAAATGAGATGGTACTACAACACAGGAAAGTGCCAAAAAAAAAAAAACCAAAACTGGATAGGAAGTACTAAATAATTTCCTGGTAAGCACATAGAAACCTACAAGGAAACTAGATGGCAACAAAATGTAGTTATTTGGAAAGTAACCATTAGAAATGTATAGTAAGTACTCAGTTATTATCTAGGAACTACATGGAAACCGACTGGGAAACTAGATGGTTAGGGTTGACTTGGGTTAGAGTTAGGGTTAGGGTTGTTGCCATGTAGTTTCCTAGTAGGTTTCTATGAACTTACCAAGAAATTTAGTACTTCCTATCCTAATAACTGTATTTTATTCCCATCTCATTTCCTAGTTAATACCTGGTAATTAGTGGACTGTAAAATAGAGCCTTACCGCTTTTTCTCCTCTCTTTTGAGCACAGGTTTCTGTTTCTGTTGTAGGCTTCTGTGCCATTCTGTCAAGCCGAGTAAAAGTGAAGCCATAGAAAGGCCCGACTGTTACTTTTTAGACAAGCCCATTAACTGCCTTTAACTGACTGATACATCATCTGAAATGGCTGCTTTAGCACCTGATGTACCACTGTAAGATAATGCTGGCATTTTTAGCCCTACAAGGCATTCCTGGCACGCTGTCTTTCTAAGCTCCATGCTTTTGTCCAGTACATCTAAAGAACTGGTCAAAAGGGGATGGAGAGTAGTGAGTTAACGCTATCACCTTTTTATTTGGTTCACAATTCAAACTGGCAATACACAATATACAGCACTTTCCAAAGGTACTTCTAAATCACACTATCCAAACTACTGTGAAACCTCAATCAGTTTATCTTGTTGCAAACAGTTTACTTAAGCACCAGGTGATCTAGATAAACTGTTTGAGACTAATACTCATGGGACACAACAACCTACGTCTGAATTCTCTTTGTGAGCTCGCTAACTACAACCAGAAAGATATTGTCTCAGTTTACAAGAAAAATAATGCTCATCGTTTTGGAGATACAGACCTGAAACCATATGCCAAATGGGAGTTTAAAAGCTGCAGGTTGAAAAACAATACTGTGGTTACTCCTCGTTGTTACCATTTGGCAGTTGGATAAATAAAGCTATAAGAGGACTTCAAGGAGGAGTTTTAAGAGACCAGGAGCATCTCTTGTGCTTTGAAAGAATAAATTTAGCTTGTACCACGATCCATAATCCTCAGTGTGCTGTTGCAGAGAATGGGCCTGACGAACAGAAACTTCTTTTTTCTAAAAACACACTGAATGTAAAAGCCATCTTGCCTCAGCAAAGTGCACTGGAAGACATGGCAAAGTCTGGGATGAGAAGTGGGCTCTTTGGAATTTCTGGTGTATATAAAAGCCCAATATGCACTATTTTCTTTGAATGTTTTTCAGTGCCAGTGTAATCCCTTTCTATCGTGCCATGCTCAGTGGAAACAGCTGGTGTAAAGCCTGTCCAGTTAAATCGATCCAAATCCATTGGATCATTAGTGCTCATGGAAACGGGAATAACTTCACATTGGAAGTATATGCACTGGCCAGTTATTTCTGACCAAAGGACGTGGAATCAGAAAAGAAGATCTGAAGAAATGGTCTTTAAAAGTAGATCTACGACCACCCAGTTTTTTTTTTTTTTTTTTACTGGGTTCTCCAATAGAGCCAGTGCTCTGAGAGTGTATTCCTTCAGAGAGCTCAATATGTTCACATCAGAAGCATTAAAAGTGAGGCCAGCTGGTCCCATGTCTCCACTTCAGCCAAATCCTTATGGCACCAACAGCAGGGCAAGTTCAACATCGGTCTCCCATTTCTTCCATTAAAGTTCTACGGCACAGTCTCCTGAAGAAACTGATACCGTATTAGCATCTTTCCTAAGGCAGACTTCAAAAAACAATAAGCTCATCTGGACTACCATGTGCCAGACCAAAGACCAACTGGCACAGACTGCTATTTATAAAAGCTAATTGTGGTTAATCCACAGGCATGGGGCAATTTTGACAAAATGAAGATTTACTCACCTTGAGTACATGCAGGTGTCTTATGCCAGGTTGAGGAACGCTTGAGCGGGGGCACACTTTGAGCTCCCTTTGATAGACTGGGCCACACAAATATCGGAAAAATAGAAATCACTTGCAGGCCTTTTGTCTGAATTGGAGGAAATGACTGCACACGTCAAACACATAACAATAACTTCATGCCAAGCTGATGTAGTCAACTGTTTTTGGATCATTTAATATGGGGACATCTGGAAAACCACAGAATTATCAGTAATAGGGATAGAAATAGAAATGTACTGTTTGTGCTTTTGCCACAGTGCAAATCTGGGACAAGGTGTTTTACATGTGTCTCCACGCAGTTGCCTTGAGTAGATTTTTTTTTTTTTCCTTTTTTCCCCTTCAAATGTCCACTAAAGAATCATGTTACTCTTCATGACACACTGACCTCATTGACATCACACATAGCCTGATCTGTGGGGAGTGCCAATGACCTTTAACCTTGCTTTAAGGAGGCAGAGAGGCCCAGAGATTAGCAAAGTACATTCAATCTCACCCTGCAGAGCCCACAGCTGAAGTTCCCACTTCAGTCTAAATTGAGTCTGACTGAACCCTTGAAGCTGTATCTTCTCAGCTCAGCTCTGGTTAAGAACCTGCAAAATTTTGACCAGGAGAGACCATGAAAGGTTTGTTTAGAAATTATTCATGGTCCATATTTTAGGTGATAAGGAAACCATTCACTCATTTCCTTTTTTAGAGCACAGAGGGACCATAAGAGGTCACAATGTTTGGTTTGTGCAGCGACAGGGGTTTGAAATAAGCTTAACCCTACTTCACAGAGAACAGATGGACTCAAAATACAGGAACTGGAGCATCCCCCATACGCTACTGTCATCCCCGCATAGACCGCCATTCAATACTGCTATTGTGAGAGGAACGAAAGCCAACTTTTGAACTCAGAAACTCGACCATACAGACCGATACTAATGCACAGGGATCGCCTCTCATTCAGAAAACCAAAAGGAGCTAGTTCCTCCTTTTGCACAACAATCTGTGGAGTTGACTCTTCAACCTAAATGGCTTTCTTTGTTTTTTTTATATTTGCTCTCTCTTGCTTGACGCCACAAGAGATATTAAAATGTATGAGCTTTTCTACACCCAGTTCAAACAGGGCTAAGCCAGGATCCTAACAGACCATAATTACACACATGGTGGAGGGTAGACTGTTGGAGAGTGAATCTCATTGTCTGTCACTGGGAAAGCAAAATAACACGCACTGGTCCATGGGCAGCGTTTTACTCTGCTTACCCAACTTGGACCTAACGTTAACAAGAATTAATAGTACTTTAGTGGCTCATAGAAACAGGACTGCAAATCTGTTTTGGCTGAGAAGCTCTCTCTTTTTTTAAGTTGATCAAGAACAACAAAACTTGTGAGGGAAGGCTTACAATAAAAAACACATTTTTTGCTTCTGTTCTCCAGGAATCATTCATGGTGAATGTTGAGTAAAGCCAGGGGCAAATGTCTAGGGAGAATCTCCACACTGCAAATGCCAAGACAAATGAAGGACAAAAAGGCTTTTCAACAAACCAAGAACTGACCCCCCCCCCCTCCCCCTCCCCATCCCACACACACATACGCACACACAGACACATACATGTCCACTCTTACCCCCCAAGCTTTTATTTTGGTAGACAGCAGTAGCTCTGAACCACCATGACAGCAGTTAAAAACATCTGCAAACGTGTTTAACCTCAGAAAAGGACTGGATATGCAGAACCACAGGGACTTTAATAAGACACTTGAATTAACAGTACAACACTTAAGTGCTATTCTTGTTGAAAGCCTCAAAGAAAAACATCTTTACAAGTTCTATATTTTTATTCTGGACATTAATATGAAGTAACTGTTAAGACAAACATTGACTTACTTAGGTGAGGTCAGTAAGTTTGCAATCATGAGCAGACAAAATAAATTATCTCCGAACGTGATATACAACTCCAGAAAATTCTTGGACTTCATCGGTACTGTGCTATGGTCCACAAAGAAATCAACACATACCGATCATAATTTGCAAGTTTGTTCTGGCCACTCTTTGTCTCTGGGAGGGTTATCAGATCTGGGGCTGATGGAGTCCCAACTTTGTGAGAAAATAACTCCAGGGATACAAGTTACAAGGCAGGTGTCTTGTTCTTTAACAGGGGGAGAAAGAAAAAAAAACTTGGACAATATTTTATGAACTGTTAAGAGTAGATCTGTCTAACATAACCACCATTTAATGCACTAGTTTTTTTTTTTTTTTTATGTTAAGCCAGAGCACAAATCACTTCCAACTCCTCTCAGTTGGTATACAGATGTGCTGTTGCTTGACACAAACAAACACTTTAACAAACAGTATCATAAACACTAACATCAAATAAGCAGTTTAAAACATAGCATACTCACAACTGAACCATGCTTACACCCAGGGTGAAATGCTGAGAAGTGGTCAATATATATCAGGCAATGTATGAGGAATGCCCAGAGGCATACGATGGTCTCAAGTAAAGCTAGTCTGGTCTGGGGCTGATTCTCACATCAATCTTTCACTGGGTTCTCAGTCTAGGAGGGCAGAGGTCTTACAGCACTGGAGGCTCAAGTTAGGAGAGCTCGCGTCTCCTTGGGGTTCTCCCAATAAATCAAATTGTCCTCAAGACTATCCACCAGCCTTGCCGATCATACATTACTATAGTACAGCAGTTTGCACGGCATTGACCCATTACCATATACCATCTTTTCAACATTGTAGCTCTCATTGAGATGCCCTGCTCTCATTACATTGTCTTTGTGTCATTTCTATTTATTCTACCTCCACATTCAATAAATAGTGAGTAAAACAACTATTTTAACGGACATTAAAACCTTGTGTGTTCACACTTTTAGGGAGGGGTCCAACTCATGATTTAAGATAAGCAAACAGCGCTAAGAAATAAGACAAGGTTGACTTGTGATAGCTGAGGGCAAGGAGTAACCTTCTATGGACTAAAGGGCTAACATTTCCCTGGAATGTTTGCTCTGAGCTTCTACAGGGAGTTCCTAAATAGGCGCTAACACTCAAAGAGCTCCAACAGGATAAGATAAGCCATGCGTTTAACACAGTTCGTCTCAGCCTCTACAGGATATAAGAACTGATGTATTGGCGTTGAGAAAATAACGAGTTGGAAATGTTTACACGTGTCAAACAAGAAACCGGCCACTCCCTTTTCAGCGTTCACCTTCACTTCCGAGACAGCGAGGTCCATTTTTTTTTTTTTTTTTTGGCAAGACGTGTTGGGTGTCATTTTGATGATGCATGATGTCTGGGCGATAGACACCACCTTTCTCAACTGTTCACGCGGGATTTCCCCTCCCCAAGCACTCTGTTGTGTTTGCTGTTAACAGATAGCACAGCTCTCTCTCCTACACCCTAAGTAAGGCCCTGTTCACACAATGGCACTGTCATCAGCTGTCTTACTGCAGTGTGGAATGATATGGAGGTACAAAGACATTCACCCTTCTCTGGGTACAAATTTTTTCATTCCTTAAAGTGGCGAGATAGCAATCTGTACTGATTCATTAAAAAAACATCAGAGTTTGTTCTCAGATTCAAAAAACTAAGGAATTTAGTGAAAACAAAACTAAGAATTAATTTAAAATGATATAGACAGTGCATTTTAGTTTCCAGTCGATCTAGCCCGCACGCAGAGCACAGGATGCCTTTATAAAACGCAGCACATAAAAATGAACATTGTTAGGCATTAAACACAATTCCTCCAAAATACAGCACCCAGCAATGACACAGTATGACTTTAAATGACCCAATTTGTGCCAATGGGTTTTTGATTGTCAGGCAATTCCTCTTGCTCATCAACAATGAGGTTGGCCATAGCATTCCCATAGGGAGACCAAATGTGCTATTGATTGTTTGTTTGTATCCCTGTGCTTCTTACAAGCTTGGCCAAACCCAGGGCCCTGTTTACAATGAGAACCAGATCTCAGGAGGTATTCATTGTGGTGTAATGGTTTTCAGCAATTTGCTGTAAACCAGCATATGTTTTGAACTTTGAGGTATTGGAAAATAAAACTGTTATGGAAAACCTCTTCATACCTTAATGGAGAAATGAGGAAGATGTAGGAGGACGAGTCAGGGAATGACACCAAAAAGAAGAGCATCGTTGCCTACAGAGGGATCATGGCTCGCTTAGCTAAATTGACCGTATCTCATCCTTCAGTGAGCTCTGTTTTCGAAGGAACAAATGAAAGCACTCTGTATTTTCGGCTTTGGGAACCTCAAAGGCCTTCCCAGACATGGAATCTACACTGTAGGACTGAAGAATATTCTTTTTTAACCGTTTATTAACCCAACTAATGAAAACCATGAGTACCACATTCTGTAGCTGGCCAAATCACTAATTAACTTACTTTTTCCTACTAGAATCTAAACCTTCTGTATTAGTACTTACGTTATACTGAAACGAATACAGATACTTTATACCAGGGTTAAAACGTGAACATCTTCCAGAGCAGCTGCTGTCACCAGCAGAATGAAAAAAAAAAAATGCTCACTTTGTTTTATACTTTGTGTGGAAAACAAAACTTTTCCATCCATACTTGCACATTACATGGTGCATGATAAATTTTTGATGTGAAGATGGTTTACGTAAAGAAACTGTGTGTCACAAAAGGTAGTAGGAAATGCTCCATGAAGTCATAAAGGACCCGCCAAAATGTCGCAATTTCATGATGAAATTACAATTACCCAGGGCATCAAAGGGGCTCTCTTTTGATTTTAGAGCAAATGCTCTGATCTGTCAGCTAGAAAAATAACTTCAAAGGCTCATTTTCTGTAGCGAGACTGGTCCTATATTGTCATCGCTTTTATTTTTGGACCCAGGGTAAAAAGACTCTTTCATACCTGTGTGAAAATTGGCTCCATTAAATCTACTGAAAAGTTGGGGGAAAATATGGGAAAAATATGAAGGGAGGGAAGAATATGCTCACAAGCATCAATGTCTCCGCTATTCTATTCGCAATGCTATGAAAATCATATCTTAGGTAATAAAATACTTCTTTCTACAAATCAAAGTTATACAATATAAAAAGGAAAAAAAAAAATGACACAACTAATAAAAAAAAATTGAACAGTGTATAAGAAAACACTTAATTACAGTTTATTTCAGGTTGAAATTTTATTTTTAAAACTACTGAGGAAGCATAAAGAATGTTTTCATATGTTCATCATATGAAAGCACTTAGAGTGTGAAAATAGAGGCAAAACAGCAATTATCCCCAATGTCCACTTGGGCAATTCATCATGTAATATGTATGTCAATTCCAGATATTGTCATTTCTACACATTTTCTAGCTGAACAAAATCAGTCCACTAAGGAAGAAAAATATTTGCAGAGAAATTATGGTAAACACTGTGAAGCCTAAAATGCCCATTATGTCAGCCAAGTGTTCCAGGGCTGTTAAAAATATGCGCGACATGACATTTTCAAAAACACATAGAAAGAGAGGATCAGAAGGAGGAGAATAGGAGGCCATAGTTCAACATTTCAGCTGTAGAAAATAGAAGATCAAAGGGTACAAGAGAGATTCGGAACCCCCTTATTTCAGGTCGAGCTAATTTCAAAAGCCTTAAAGCTGGAATGTCCAATTGTGGGTCAGAAATGCATTCACACCCTTTGGTAGGACTGCAAAAGGCTTCCAGCTGAAACCAGTTACAATAACACATTCCGGCAGGACCAAGCTGAACTGATACAGGAGCTTGGAAATTACTGGAATCCTCGCACATGCAGGCTTGAGAAGCTAGGAGGAGAATGACACTTCCTCTGCAGCAAATTCGCTGGCTTATTAAATCTGCCATGAAATGTGCTTACGGGGGCAGGAGAGTGGAATCCAAAACCTTATAGTGGCTTCTTATCTGGGGAACGATCAGAATGCACGGTTATTCTGTAACTTCTTCCTTTGGCAGTATGACTTAAGGTGTGGTCAGGGTTTGCTCTGAAGAGTCACATCACACCCCAACTATACTGTATGAAATTTAATGCAATCTAAAATCTGTTACAACACAGCGAGCAGCTCTTGTCAATGAAATTTGAGAGAGAGAAATGACATAATATTAAAATAATTGTACAGCTGTTGCTGAAGTTTTCGTGTGTTAAATATTGTTATCGAACACTGAATTCAGCTTGTTTTCACCGCATTCAATCCAGAAAAGAGTAACAGTAAAATCATTTATTCGACACAAATCCAAAAAAATGCCTTTTTTTTTTTTTTTTTAACCACTCATTGGCAGACTCAGATTACCTGGCTGTGTCAGCTTTGACCTAAAACAGCCTTGCAGATGAAAGAACCATCTGGGGCCATGAATCTCAGAGGCCTGTAAGCTTCAGACAGAGCAGTTATTTTCTCGACTTTACATACCATCATATTGATGGCTGTGTGCAGAACCTTGATTTGAATGATGACAAAATGACACTTATGCATGGGATTCATTTGAAGCTTCATCATAGTTGAAAAATAACCATATTGTGATGTCCATGTTTTATCATAGCATTAAGTTGGACAGCTGATGTTTCTTTTTCAATTTATTATTCTGACAAAATGAATTGGCCAAAATCGACTCATGGTCTAACTGGTATTAACTGGTCATGTGAAATTGTTCTGATAGAGGCTACAAATGTTTGAACTTTACATCACACATGTAGCTGGAACTAAAATACATATCAGAATTTTTTTTTTTGTGATGAAGTTTGTCAGTGTGTTTTTTCATAAATAAACCTTTAAGCCTTTAATTCCAGCAATATCACACATGTAATCTGGTTTGCTCTCCAGTTATGTAGTGCAGTTTTAAAAGTACCAGGAGATGATCACTTGTCCAAGAGTTGAAAGTAGAGCACATACAGTTAAAACTTTCTCTTCTGAAATGCTTGTCATTTCCCTTGGTAATGATGGTGTGTGGTGTGGCAGAGGCCACACAGACACACACAATCACAATTATATATATATATATATATATATATATATATATATATATATATATATATATATATATATATATTCATATATAATGTTCTTTTCCTTATTTGTCCCAAATTTGGATTCCAGTGGGATATTTATTGTGTATGCATAAATACTTCAAAATATTCTCCCATAATCACCCATATAATGATACTGCGTTGGTTCAGAAAAAGTATTGTTTCCCCCCCTCCTGAATAGTTTCATTGACAGAATCAAATGAGCAGCATATTGAATCCGTCAACAAAACTATTTAGGGTTGAAATTAAAAGAAATAAACAACAAGATAAATTTATAGAATTGTAAGAATCATGTTCCATCTCATATAAACATCAATTACAAAAAGGGACTTAATAAAAAGTGTTACTATCAATGACAGACAAAAATTACAATTGATAACTCTTAAGCCAGATGTAAACTGCGGCAAGCCTTTTTGTGCCATGCCTCATTCTGGTCCCTTTGATCACCAAGACTGATCACATTTGCTTGAAGCTCTGCCAAGACCTTGCACAATTCAGTTGATATGAACTAAAGAGAAAGTTTGACTCCTTCTCTTTATACATTATAACATGTTTGGATATATACTGGAACATGCAACAGATCTCTGTTTATTGGTATATTAATGTCAAGCTACCACTGTACATCTCAATTTTGATTTGATTTTAATTTGATTTTTTTTTCTTCTATTTTAAATCCTCTTTTCAAAAGGCAAAGTTACCATTCACATGGCTGTGCCTTTTTGTCTTAATCTTGCATGGATCTCACTCCCAAAAGAACCTCAGAGGGTTTTGTTGTGGTAATCTTAAATCAGTAGATTCAGTCTTCAGCTTTGGCCCTGAAGGACAATGGTAAGGTCCAATTTTCATATCCGAGATCAACAGCTGAATCTCATGGGAGTAGACAAAACCACTCACAGTTACATATGGGACGCGCCAAAGAAGCATTTTTGAACAGTATTTCATAATACAGTAACAATATATTAATAGTATTCAGTTATGAGACTGAAACTACAAGATGTCATGACGTGTGCACTAAAAAGCCTATACAAATCTGAGTCCTATGAAAATGTGATATGCAGCAGACTCAATGGAGACACATAGTCCAGTCACAATTTAACCACACTGAAGGTTCTCTCTGAGTTATGTTCAAGCATACTTTTCTATAAGCGATAGCAGACACGCTGTCACTTATATGAAGCTGAAATTTTCAGACGGTAGAATTATGCTTGCCTTAGATGTCTCTCTGGAGAATATCAAACCTCTTTTGCTTTACTTTCTACTGTCATGTATCAAAGCAGAGGGTCACTGTTAGAAAAACTGGCCCACCCATCACGGACCCCCATAAGGCTAACAAATGGTTATAGTGGATTGGGATTTATACCCAAGTTTCCCTTGAGGCAGTCAAGAACCATTGGATTCATATTACATAAAGTCATTCATACAAAATAACGATGGTATGGAGATGATCTTGTCTCCCAGAGTGGAGTCATGCTTTCTAAACCAGAGACACAAAGCAAGCATAGCATACCAAAAGTCATTTATGGCCCCCTCAGATCATTAATCAAGCACTCTCACCACAGAGATATACTGAGATATCATCAGAACCACATAATGAACAAAAGAAAGAACCACATTGTTTTACATATGACGTCATGTGATAGTAATTATCTTCAGTGCGTAATGCAGCGAGAACAAATTTACAGTATAATGGGAAAAGTGCGGCTAAAATTAAAGATTCCAGATTTCAGGGGCAGTTATAACTTCAGACACTAGCGCACAGACAAAATGCAGTCAGCGGTTCCTTTGGTGCAGATCAGTCTTTTTTTACTCCTCTTTGAAACCCTCAGAATAAAAGGAAATTAAATTAAATTCAAGGTACTATCAAAAGGCAGCCTCATTTTCTAGTATCAGTGTAATTACAATTCAAAAGACTATAATTCTTTGATTTATATAACCATCCACGTGGAGTGGTTCTAAACCGTAGGCTAATCTCTCAAAAAGCTACACTTCTGTTTTGTTTTTTTTAAATTGTGGAAAGGAGGCGATCCTTACAGTGCTGTACCTTAAATCTGTTTACTTATTTATTATATTTTACTTATTTAAATGTGGAGCCATTATACATCACAGATATGGTCTTTTAATTAGGCTTGTCGGCTCTGTGGCCAAACTACACATTTAAGATAGTGGAGAAGGTATAGCCCATTTAACTATTGATTTAAATAGTAATAGGTTTTTCTCTTATTTATACTTTCTTATTTATGCAGAAAACTACTCAGATAATTCTATGGCTATGGCAGAGTATTTAAAATGGTTTTGGACTCCAGAGACTGCCCTAGGCTGGAAACTTGCTCTGGTGCAAAGTGGGACCAACACTGGTGGCTCAAAACACAAACCACATCATTTGAGCCTTACCAACGAGGCCTCAAGCAAGAGCTGTCAGTACTGCCAAACCCTCCCGTACTAATCACAGTCTCATTGCCCTGAGCACAGCTTTTTTGATTATGAACCTATTTGTTGTAATAAACACATAACTAATGAAAGTAGGGTTGTGAATCAACTATAAATGTGATTGATTTGCAAGTAAAAATATAAATCAAGGAATTCAGAAACTAAGATATGTCTATTTAAACGCCAGAGACTACCCTTTGAATAAACACAATGCATGTAGTTACCAAAAAAAACAAACCCCAAACAAATTGCATCCTTGTAATATTCATATCATAGGTCTTCATTCATTTTTAGTGAAAATGACTTGGACACCAGGCACATCCCACCAGACTGGTATATATTACGCCACAAGCTGAAGGCTGCTGTGCATTACCACCAAGTTTATTAGCCAGTCAATTTCTCCATTCTGTCTTTGCAAGTGCATCCTCCAGAACAAATAATACTCACTCTCCCAGAAACCACCAAATGAGACCTTATGTGCAGGGCCCTTGCACAAGACGGTCTTCTCATGCCAAACCCGGACAATCACATCACACAAACACACACATGGTGACCTCTACTGAACTCAACTCTGATAAACCTTTGAGTCCTGAAAAAGCAATCAGTTCTTAATATCAATATCTTTTCAATACCCCCATAGACAGATAGACGGACAGATGCAATTCTTCAATTCCATTTTGGTGTGGAAATTTGTAGAAAATCTAACATTCTTTTTATAAAAGCGAATTGCTATGGATTATTTCTCTATTCTGTGTAGAGACACATCCTGATAGTAGCTCTGATGATTTTTGTTGAATTCTATTTCATCACAGTGAACAAGGTGGTGGAAATGACTGTTGTGGAAATGACATTGTCATATTTCTTTTAAAATCTCATGATATGTTAGCCTGCTAATGTCAGTTTTAGAGTTAGCATTAAATATGCACAAGATGCACAATATTAAATGAAACTGGTTCAGTTGTTTTTACATTCATATGAAATATGAGCTGTTTGGAAATGACACCCAATAAACATACTCTAAACTCATTTACCTTGATTTGTCCCTTTTTACTACCCCTTATGGTGGTCACTCTTTTCTTCAGCCATGTGTTCCCCTGTTGAGTGGCTGTTGCTATGGTTACCAAGTATACAAACCCTAAAACAATGATTCGAAGATTCTATTTTGTACAGTGTGGTGGAAATGACAGTGTACCCAAGGGACAGGGGTTCTTTTTATGAAAAATACAAGAAAATGTGAATAAATATTACAATATATGATACATTTCATTAAAATAGGCATGTCTATTGAAATCAACATTAAATCCAAAATGAAGCAAGGTTGAAAGTTTAGACCGGGGACAAAGGCAACATAGCAAAAACCATACATAAAAGGCCTCTTATTATATAATAAAATTAATGACTGAGCTAATATTTAGTTCCTCTGTGTGAAGTGTGACAAAAATAAAAATTTTTTTTGTTTGTTTTTCTTATTTCTTCCAGGGACACAAAAATGACCATAGTTGAAGAATCACACATACAGCTACCCACATACACAGAGAGAAAGCCAGGCACACACACACACACACACACACACACACACACAGAGACAGACAGAAAGACACACACGCCTTACACACACCTTACAGGTGTGCACCATACATATATACACACAGTTCAAATTCTACGTTTTCATATTTTTTCAGCTATTGATATTATTCCGTTTTTATAGCCTGAAAAATACCTTACCTAGGAAGCCATGTTTGGACGTTAATATCTTGAGTATTGTTCCTAGCCTCACCAAACTTTGTAGGCTGGAAGACAAACATGTTTTCTGTTTGCCAAAGCCATTGAAAGCCTGTACTGAGTGCCATTTTATTTTTATAAAGCCCTGGATTCGGAAAAAAGTGCAAAATTCCTAAATGAGAGTGACATTGAGGGTACTACAAACCGACATTTTTGCACAAATATTATCTCAATCTGAGGTCTCTACCAACAACGGACATGAAGATATTATGAATAAAACAAGCATTGGTAGCATATTTTGGTCATGTGGGACATACAATTTATACCACTCCATTGAATAAAGCATCTATCAGAGTTAAGTCCATTTCTATAATGAGGCCCTGATAGCTTGCATTAGTGACCTATAGTAAAATGAGCCTACAGAAAACATGAATTTCTTTACTCCAATCAGTATTTCAGAGGCTGGGACACACATACGTAGAGATAATAAGGGAAGACTTCTTCATTATGGACTTTTTTTCCCCCCTAGAGGTAAAACAATGCCTTTAACTATGTGTATTTATCTATAAAGGGAATATCAAAGGACATTGGCACTTCGTACACTAAATGACCATACATTAAGCTATTTCAGCATACATTTTCATGTTCCTACTAGCTACCCTTAATACCACTTTGGTCCTATGACAGTGACCAAAAAATGCTACCATGCCTTGTTTTATTCTTAATAACTTCATGTCCATTAGTGGTAGAGACCTCAGATATTGGCACAAAATTAATACAATATGGTATTTGAAGAAGAAATAATGATTGATACCATTTGGGTGCAAAAAATGGGTTTATAATACTCTCAATATCACCCTCATTTAGGAATTTTGCACTTTTTTCCCCAAATCTAGGACATAGAAAATCAATAGGCATGCAGTACAAACTTTTAATGGTTCAGTCATACGGAGAACTGTTTCTCTTCCATCCTACAAAGTTTGGTGAGGCTAGGAATAATACTTTTCAAGATATTAATGCCCAAACATGACCTCCCAGATAAGGCGTTTTTGTGAGTGTAAAAATGAAAAAATATCAAGGGCCGGAAAAATATAAAAATATTGGAATTGAACAGAAATATTTTACAGGCCTTAGTTTTGGGTCCCAAAACATTATATAGACAAACTTTGAACAAAATCTGAGACGGTGCTGCAACCACTTTCCTGGATTCTGTCTGATTTGACACGGAATGACCCATACACACACACACACGGAGTGAGTGAAGAATTATTTAACTTTAACTCAAGACTGAACAATGGGCTAGATCCCAGAGCAGTGATTCTAACGCCCTGGACACACTGATTAAAACAGTGAATTGACATGGTGTTTCAGCGTAAGATTTGTCTGGTAGTGAACGCATTATTCAGTTTCAAGATGAGGGAATGACAAATGCGTGATCTGTATGCCTGGCAGACCGTATCAAGACAGATGTTTATCACAAGTTACATAATAAATATACTGTTTTGAAGATATTTAACATCTGTTGGGCTACCAGGTGCAGTTTTAACAAAAGTACAAACATACTACCCAGCCAATTTTGTGCAGCTGTTATACTGTCTCTTGACTATTACAACATTGTTAGGTAAACAATTAGCTGTTCTAGATGATGACATGATAGGTGAACATTTTTTCCCTAGTCATTGGTAAAAGTAATGACATCACAAAGGCTATTGCATGAAAGTCTCAGCTGCTTTAATGAGATGTTTTGCAAGTATTTATAGAGCTGTATAATATAGTCCTGGTTTAAACGTGATTATATTCTCTAAAATGTCCATTTCCAGACATGTACCAGTTATCTTCAATGGTGCACCACCTCTACTTTGTAAACTGCATGCATGCAGTAGAGGAAACGCAATACAACGGTTTCTGTGATGCAATAATGCTATGAGACTTCACACCTTTATTGGAAAAGAAGCGACTTCCCACAAAAGCCTATGTAATGCTGTAAGCGGTGTAATCAGGCCTCAATGCAATGACTTTCAAAGTACTCTATCAAAGGCATGAAGGCCGCCTGCTGCCAAACCTCAGCCACAATGCGATACGAACATAAAATTAATTCAAGTGGTATGCATCTCCACAGCCATGATCTTCATTAGGAGAGTTTGTGTATGTTCAGGCATGTGCTTTGCGTTTCTCTTTGCATCTCTGGTGGAATGCCACTTCTTCACCGCAGCATTGGGTCAGCATTGTTATATAACACTTATCAAAAACAAATATCCCTACTTTTCTACAAGTCCCATCATTTTTATATCAGGCATGTCTGAATGAAAGAGACTGCTCGAAAATGCAGCTTGTCTCCAGCTGAGAACGGTTTTGTGGAGTTTTATTACAACTAAGCGATTAATTTGGGCCTTTCACCCACTTGCTAGGCTGTTAAGGGCTAATCTTTCACGACTGCTCATGAGTTATTGATCTTCGCTGCGTATTGCAAATGAGTAACAAATTTATACTGTATACTTTGGCAGCCATCATCTAAAATAATTATTTATACGTTCATTTGTAAAAACAAACAACTGAATTTGATTTCTAGACATATTTCTCACATCCTTAAACGTCTTTTAACAAAAAAAACTCCATTTGTAGAACAATATGAGAAATAGGCCATTGAAATGTGGTGGAGAGTACGTGTTGCCCAATAAAGAGCAGATCTCAGGGGCTGCGCTGACCAGTGTTTGTGTGAATAGACTTTTACTGCTTTATATGAGGCTCCACGCTGTTGCAGTGTTCTTTTCACTTTGTGCTGCCTCCCAGTCATATCCAGACACTTTTACTGAGGCTTTCTGGCTAAGCCTTTAAACTCAGGAGACCATGCTGTTAATTCCATATGGAGAGAAGGTACAGAACATATGGCCTCCACGCGGATGTCCCAGGTAGAACAGCAAGAAGTTAGGTAGGGTCATTTTCTGCGTAGGATAGTGTCAAATTAGTTGGAATGATGATTCATATTTAAGTTTTAAGTCTCATACAAGTTCCTTTGCTCTCCCTCTCTAAAAAAAAAAAAAAAAAGAAAAGAAGAACTTATTTTCCAAAATCGTCTGCCAGCTCCACGTGCGTGTATAGACGATTCTGGAATTGTCTGATTTAATTGAAAGTTGCCATAATTAAACAAAACATCAAGTATTGCATTAAAATCTAAGTGGCATTCACATCAGTGTGGTTTACAAAGGAAAGTTTACATGTTGGAGAGCACTGTAAATATAAATCCATATATAAAACTTCTCTCCAACATCATGCATAACCGTCACCAGTGAAAACTGGGAAAACAGACATATCGCAGTACTTACTGATTCCAAACAACAGACAGGGAGGGTGACGGTTTAAATGCAGTAATGCAGCCCACCTGTTCTTGTGGTTATGAAAGAGGGCCCGTAAGAGGAGAACAAAGCAATGAACCGGTGTGTTCTTTAAAAGTCTGGGGCAAAGTCAAAACACTACTGGCCATCTGAAAAGTTCATTCACTCTCCCAACCTCCAACCTCACACCCTCCTCCCCACCTGCCGCACAAGTACAGTTTACATTGATTATGGCAATACCTACACTGTTTAATAAGCGCTTGTTAGAACATCTGGATTCTGTGGCAAAATATATCAGAGCTTGTGTACACACTGTAGAGATGACCATTGATGAGGCTAACATGATTGTCCTGCATGAAGGTTTGATATGGTTGAGACCGAACTGGTTTAAATCCCAGACGACGTGGCTTTTTCCTGGTCTCTTTGATGTGCCAGGGAGACACATCAAACATCAGGAAGTTGTTCATATGGTCTAATCTTCCCCCTCCCCCCTCCAACTTCTACACATATTACTTATATTATGTAATAATATGCTGCGTGTTCAAGGTCAACAGGGCAGTATTGTCTTAAATCCAGATGGATGTCCGTGACAGCATCCATGAACAGAAAGCTGTGTCTAACCTCTCCTGACCCATAGGGAAGTGAGGCTTATAGGATGGGAAAGATATAGAACATTATCACAAAAGATGTGTCAATGCTTGATCATTATGAGAAATCAAAATGTGTTGTTACTAACAAAAAAAAATCCTATAATTTAGGTATAATGTATGTATATAAAAAATGTATACTACCTTATCTTAAACATCAAACTGATTTGATTTCAAAACAGAGCAATAACCTGATAAAATGGAGAGGAAATGTAAGCAGATAGGTGACCTCTCTTTGATGGTTTACATATGTGGCTACAAAAGTAAAACAAAACGCATAAGTCGGGGTAATAGGCTTTGACTTCTCACAAAACTGTCCTCAGCTGAATTCCATTCCCCCTGTCAGAGAAGAACAAACCAAAGCCGAAGCATCTCATTTCAAATGTAACAAACAATACAGTGCTTTGGGTCTTGCCCAAATGAGTGCCTTGGCAAAGGGGAGTATATGGGTAAAGGCATGGATTAGCACAGAGAGGAAAACGCTTGTGCAGCTGGCTGTATAGACACACACACACACGCACACACACACACACTTCTGATGTCAACAGCTAACCCTTAATTTCCACCGTGGACCCTTCATTACCGTGAAAATTAGCTGTACTTTGATTCAAAGTAGTCCACTAAGTAACATGATAGCAGCTCAATTAGTATGACACAAGCTAATATTGAAATAGCATGGCAATCATTAGTGTATTGACCATGGATGTGGAAAAAGAAATAAATGACCCCAAATGTGATTTAAAAAAAAAAAAAAAAAAAAAAAAAAAAAAAAACCACCACACACACATATTCTGATGACTCATAAAAGGCCCAAGTTTTGCCAAAACACATTACCTATTGCATTTCACATGGAAATTGCCACTTTACGAGGTTGATGGATGGAGAATGCTATGGACCACTTGTTGAACATTTAGAACCAGGTGTTGAAATAAGAGGCTATAACTTCCACACATACTGACATGACATTTCACAACCTAATGACCTGGAGGCAGACTAGGGAGACACAGCAAAATGTGTAACAATCAAGTATTATTTTGCATTTAAAAAACGGTCCCACATAAATACTTATTAAATTACTACTCCCATGCATATGGCTACACCATATACTGTAGCCCTTTCAGTACATTTAAGGCATTTATATGTATTGCTTTTCAGTGAAAGAGGTGATGCTGAAAGACATGAAATGATATCAGCACACAAGTCACATTATATGGACTACAACACTCAAACGTCACATAGTTTAAAAGTCTTACAGCCTGTTGAAATTTACACCTGTGTATACAACATTTTATTTTGGTAGACCTTGTTAAATCTGAGAGCAGCTCCACATTTTTCACAAATCATAAATTTAGTCAGACGTGTGCGTCTCTGATGGTACTTGCATGACCAGGTACCTTCATGGACAAAACTCAGGATCAGCACTTTTCAACATCTCCGTATCCCACACCGGCGCGCACACACACACACACACACACACACACACACACACACACACTGACACATACACACACCCCGATGCACACACACCCAAACACACACACACACACACACACACACACACAAATACCCTGACACACACACCACACACCCCGACTCACAGACACACACACACAGGTATTTTGTCTGTGAAAATAAACACGGCGGTACAGCTCGTCTCTTGCCCATGACCTCACTGGAGCTGCTGTTTGCTGAGCAAAGGCCCAGCTGGCTGTGTTCAGGTGTGTATGTGGCCTCGTCACTCTCCAGATGTCTACTGCTGTCACAAGGGCTCTATTAATCCAAGACCGGCCTGTCAGCCACCACTCTCCATCTCTCCCCACCATCCCAAAACCAAAACCAGCAGAAAGCCCCCACTCCTCCAGGGCTGCTGATACGAGCACTTACGCTGCAACTGGAGATTTTGTTTGGGAAACGAGTCATAAATTAAAGGGAGCTCCCAACCAAAGTGGAGCGAACAGACAGAGAGGGGTTTGTGATTGCCAGAGAGGTGAACGTGAACACTGGACCAGCAAAGCCCCACAGACAGAGTCACTGCCTATGGCCACGAAAATGTCTTCCGTGGAAAAGGAGAAACTTAAAAAGCCTGTACGCAGTGTCTGACCTAGCTTTTTTTTTTTTTTTTAATTTTATTGACTCCCAAAATGAACAGATTTATATTGAGTGTCAGCGAAAGTATAAACATTGGAAGCGATATAATAAACCGAAATGGATGTGGTAGGAGAGAGTTCATGCAACATTTAACCTTACAAAGCTATTTTGTTCATCAGCAGAGATTTGATCTGTGCCAAGACATTGCTCTTAAAGATAAAACAGAGCTGTTATGAGTCATTTACAAAGCAAACATCCTTGGACCCTTTGTATACACTGCTACATAATAGGAGAGTGTTCAGGTAAAGCATATAATGCTTCCCCGAGTAAAGAACCATGAAACAATTGATAAACGAGTTATAGTGAGTATGTAGATATGAGCTCTTCTCCATCTAATCATGAGTGGACACACACTTATACGATACAAGCCTTATGTACAGCACGTTGTAGCGCATGAACACAAGTAAATTAAGATCTATTGCTTTTTTTTTTTTTTTAAAGTTACCAGTGCAGCAGAGTTGTGGAATCATAAAGGGCAATACAAACACAAATAAGGGTATGAATCTGGCACTTACCCACAATTCTGTAGATAAACACAGATATTCATTGAAGAAAAAGCAAATAAAGCCCTTATCTGAGGCTTTACCCCCAGCATAAAGTATTCCCTGTGGGATACTCACCAATGATAGAATCAGGTTCTAGTGAGCAGTGGGATTGCATCAAAGCATGGCTACATCTGCAAGATTCCTCTGTCTACTTATGTCTCTGAACATGAGGGTTTATTTTGAAAAGGTACATGGGTGTGTGCTAAAAAGCATCCTGTGCTTAATGAATACCATATCCAGCTTCACTATAACATTTTACTGACCCAAATTGGATGTTTTTAAGTTGTCTTCAGCTGATATGGTGGGAATAATTTACATAGCTGGCAAAGCCATAATCCCTAAATAATCCTAATGGTTTTAGACTTTAAAAGGTTTGGCTTGTTACTGTGACAGAAACTATGCTGAATGTTTGCAATTATTAAAATCTTGCAAGATATATTAGTTCACAGAAGGAAAACATCATCAGATAACTAAGGCATGGAATTATAGACCACTGGAGGAATGGTGAGGAGGAACAACTTGACACCAATTAATTCATTATGCAAGAGTTTCAACGCACAAAACTTTTATGAGTAAAATAAGACACTGAAAAAAAGCTGGAGCAGAAGAACGCAAACTCAGTCCGTGCCTCTCGACTTATCCTCTCTCCACAGCCATTACCGTTCAACCTTACACGGTGATCAGATCATTCTCCACAACCATTACCGATCAACCTTACACAGTGACCAGATCATCCTCCACAACCATTACCGATCAACCTTACACTATGATCCAATAATTCTCCACAACCGTTACCGATCAACCTTACACAGTGACCAGATCAACCTCACACGGTGATCCGATAATTTTCCACAACCACTACCGATCAACCTTACACTATGATCCAATAATTCTCCACAACCGTTACCGATCAACCTTACACAGTGACCAGATCAACCTCACACGGTGATCCGATAATTTTCCACAACCATTACCGATCAGCCTTACACGGTGATCAGATCATCCTCAATTACTAATGTTTGCTGATATCAAATATAAGACTTTCAAAGCAGTGACTTCCCGTTAGAGTTGCAAGTATTATTTGAAACCATCTGAGCAAACTCAGATGTCATTGGTGAGAATGGATGGCCTCTCTGCCCTTCCTAGTTAGGTCATTCTTTCACACTTTGATGCCATGCTCTGATGGGTATTGAAATAAACTGAGTCCCCAGGACTTTCTCCAGGTCTGCTCCTTCCAGCTCTTTCCCAGAACACCAAGCTTTGATGACTCCCAGCAGTCCAGAGCCTGGCTGCGCATCGTTAGCAACCCCTATTATTTATCATTTATTATGGTGCTGCCATTTAGCTCAGAGCATTACACACTGGTGCGCTGCACACAACAGATCGACTCAGTCTGCACACACCTAGACTCACTGGACACCGGGGAGGGAGCTTTCCACTCCCTCAGACAGGCATATTAATCAAACTCTGAGGAGAGGGAATGTGAGATGTAAACATGAAAAGGCTGTTGGTAATATGAACTACAAGGATGAAGTGCATCATACATTCCCCAAGTCATTCCGAGATCTGGCTTGACCTAACTCCAGTGAATGTGAGGAGCAAATCTCAACAATTTCCCGACAGTCCGCCCACATACATCCCGTTTACCACTTTTTGGCGTTTAATCTTTTAAGAGATCCCCCCCCCCTCTCCTCCTCCCCACACCCCCAAACTGTAAACTATTCCTGCTCACACCTGTCACAACAGCTCCCATAAGGCAGCACTGATTGAAACACCAGACTTTGGGCTGACTGCTAACAGGCTAATAAACATGATTCTCTTACTGTGCTTAATTAAATGGAGACGTTTAAAAGAAAGGAAACAACCCGCAAGAACGGCCTCCAATAAACAGTGCATTCACCTGATCTTATCAGTGGACTACCATCATGTATAACGAGTACGTCCAGCACAGGAGGGGCAAAGAGAAGTCTGGGAGTAGACGTGGAGACTGGGTGAATGCCCCCCTCGGTTTTCCCACTCCCCGTCTGGATGGAATAGCATTAGAGACATTAGAGAGGTAATAAACTACGTACTCTTGTTAAATACAAAGAGAACTGACAAAGCTCCAAGTGCCTTTTGATTTTCCCTGAATTAAAGTTGTAAAATTACAGAGTGTGGCATCCAAGAGTTTAACCACCTTCATCTATCCATGATAATAAAGTTTTAAAAGGGTAAGAAATCTCCCCCCCATTAACAGGATTCAAACAAAATGAACATTCACTCTGCCTACATCCTGCTGTTAGATAAATTGAATAAATTTGCATTGGGCCACTTTTCCACATTTTATAAAGACATAATAATGATAGATAAGTGTCTAAAAATTTGGGGATAAAAAAAAAAATCACTACCTTATATGGACAAATAAGTCTTTTATCACATGCTGAGCTGACCCAAATCAGTGATGTTGCGTGAGGAAAGAAAAAGTCAGTCTCTAAAACATTACCTTTCTATTACATCTTAAATTAGTGAAAAGACATTTCAGTTAAAACATGAATTGCAATTTTATTGACCTTCCCAAAGGACCCATATTATGTCGCACCAGTTTATTTCCAGAAGTTCCCAAAGGACACATTCTGACCATTTGCACACAGAAACATAGAGTTTTATGAGCACTTAAAAATAGTTTATTAAAAGACCAAACAACTTATTTAAGTGAGGGTGTGTACACGAGTTGGATAAACTGTTAAATCAGCTTGATGGGGTGTCACAATCCTTAGTTTGTCAACTCAGTGTTAGGGTCCAGGTATATTCTCAAGTCAGAGAAAAATTTCAGCTATTAATTTCAGGAACATTTTGCAATGAAGAAAAGAGTAAAATTAGAAGAGTTCAAAATTAAATCTTCAGGATTTTTCATTGTAGAATCTGTACAAGTCCACAGCTCCATGTTGAGCTGGTTTGGTATTGGTCCGCGACATGGGTTAATCAGTTATTTAAAAATGTTACATTAATGTACATGGACAGTGCTTTCTACGGTACACGACATGTCCCGTCATTTCCCGTTTTCTGTGTTTAGTGGATATCATTGAGTGAGAACGGGGGCACTTCAAACGGGCCTCCTGCAGAAGGGGTACATATTGTGATAATTGAAGTGATTGCCCTCACACAGGAGGTGGGGCTGGGAGCAGCTGTCCCTCACCTTCATCTGACCTTGCCAGGCCTGGTCAGGCCTGCTCCTCTTTCATGTGCATGAGCACTGCTGGTCACCTCATCAGCATTTTACAGTAACATGCCAAAGGTGAAGGGACAAGGGATGGAGATCAAGAATGTGGGTGTTTAGAAGGAAGTGAATTGACAGGAAGGCTACTTGTGTAATTAATCACGCAGATTATATTTTTGCCAAGTAGGTTGAGGTAGAGTGATTCAGCACCTTTGATGGAGAAAATGCGTCTAAAGTTACTTCAGTAACACATTCAGACTATTAGTAGGTTATTAGTAGAAAATCTTTTTAAAATGTCACCTCAGTTGTCAGTTATCTCATTAAAAAGTGTAATGACAGTAGTATTTGTCACAGGAATTTGACAAGGAGGTGGCAGAGGGGAAGAAATGTGAAAACAATAGAAGAACTGATTGTGTGAACTCTCTCCATGTCCTCTGTTCACACTTCAGAACAGGAAACAATAAGTCTTACATCCCTGGAAACAATACGAACCGACGTCTGTAACTGGCAGGTAAGAGCAAATAACATAGAACAAAATGCCAGTTAATCTTTTATGGCAAGGAGAGATCATTAAACCCCTATTGTTTCTTAGTACAGGCGTCACACCCGCCCCCCAGCCGATTGTCAGTTTAGTTAGCCCTGTTCTGGAATGCTCCGCCTCTCCTGGCGGCATTACCCTCACCTGTATCTCATTGACTCATGATCCAGTCTGCAATATGTAGGATTTTCTGTCCAACATTATTTTGATTGGCACTGAATATTATGCTGCACGTTACTGAGCCTGTATTCCTGATATCCTGTATATACCAGAGATGTTGCCATTTTGACCTGGTTTATTGCTTTTCTGAATTCTGTCTTGTGATTTGGATTTTGGGAACTGTGTTGGATGTCCTGTTTAAGCCGACTCTTCCCTGCTGTATGTACTTCATCGTTGGATTCTGACTTGTTTGATGAAAAGTAAATCAAGGATCCCCACAAAGGAATTATAAGCCCACTTATTATACTTGAACTGTGTGGAAAATGAATATTTGTTGTAACAAATAAATGAATTATTATGAACAATAAAACAACAATAACATGCTATGCAGGTCACAAGGAATCCAATAAAATGTATGACCAAAGCTCCTTCATCAAAACTATGTTCATATTAATACATGTCATGATATATATATATAGAAATAAAATGCCAGACTGAGATTTTTTGTCCTACAGAGGGCAACTTCCTTGGGGTTAAGCCCTCACAGTCTCAGTTAATGTCTAGTTTCAATTTCCATGTGTGTTTAGATTTCAAGAATGTCAAAACATATTTCAAGTGTAAAAACTGATCAAGCAACCTGGTTTGCATACAAATACATAGAACCTCCAAGCAATCTGGCACTGCAATTTCAGGACCAAAGGTTGTCACAAAGAGTCCATGTTTTGCCAAAGATCCAGCTGAAAGACTAATTATATCCCTTGGATCACTGGTCTGCCACATTTGGACCTTTTCATTAACAATATTTTTACAGGTGAGGTTTGACCTTGTGAAATAATAAAGTAAAATAATGCATGTCACCGGACTTTCCGAAATAAAAGCATGAATCTTTAACTTTTTTAAACGACTGGCGACTTGCCATGTCACACATCCACTCATGACATCACAATGTGGAAGCGTTCTTCTTGTTTCTTTTTAAAGCCTAAGTGAGGAAAAAAACAAAAAAAAAAAACAAAACGTATTAACGTAAAAGTCTTTCCTCCATGACACACCATTTCCTAATATCACGTCGTCATTCACCAAAAGAGATAACCACAGTCTAAACAATCATGATCTCTGCAGATGGCTCAGGATTGAGGAGGTGAAAGAACTTCACTTCGCTGGACGGGGTGCTGCCTTGTAGGGAGATATTTCAGCTCTTACTTCCTTCATTGTTCACTTGAATTTCCTTTGCCCCCGGACTTTTAAAAATAACACTGTTCCAGCTGATCCACCTACACCCTGTGAGCTTCCTCTCTAAGGGGAGCTTTTCAGATAAATCGGACATATTTCAACTTCACCGAGCAGAGATATCAAATGGCCCGGCACCTCATCTACATACCACAGGCCGCCTGCGGATCAACAGTCAGCTGAGTTCGTCACACACCTCTCTACATCCCCTACTCACACACACACACACACACACACACACTTGCCGTTGTACACTGTGCTTACTATGTCATATCCCCTCATTTGTAAAGCTAGATAAACAAACGTGTCCCTGCCTAATGCTGCCAAAACTCCCACACTGCCAAAACTCCAAAACACCTGCTAGGCCATCAAAGAGCATGAGAGCAGGCCGTTACTTAAACCCAGCCATTGAGAGACTCATCTCTATCTCCCTCTCTCTCCCTCTCTCATTCTTGTGTCACCCTCCCCTCACTCACTCGCTCTTGCTCTCGTTCTCACTTGCTCTCTCTCACTGGCCAACAAACGTGTTCATCCATCTGGTGTCCATCTGGTTGAGGAGATCATTCCCCTGGGAGTAACTGTCTTACTGTTAACTTTCACTGACTATACTAGCTGCATATATGCAGATGCAGTTAGGCAATGAGAAAGCATCAGGTGAATGCCATTAGTTCCAAAAAGCCAAATGTGTCCCATGCATACTGAAAAAAAAACACAGAAGGATGGACTTTGCTCTGTTTCCTGACAAAACCTAACTTTTGTAGTAATTGTTATGCTCACACTTTCAATCGGTTTTTGGTGTACACACATTAAAAGAATGAACATCTTTTTTAATCAGTTGTATCCATTTATATTCCACGAGGCTTTTGTACTGAGATTAGAGCAGAATGCCTAGAGTTTAGTGAGGGACTGTCAGAGTGAATAAGCGTAAGTTGGATTAACCTGTCAGTTGGATGTTTCTTCGGTCCTCCCTTCTCACCAATGGGCCTGCTGGTCTGGACATGGCCTGGTCACATGAAACACGACCCGTCTCGGGCCAGCCTTCTCCCTCTGTTTGCTTAACCCCATGTTAATGCAGCCTCTCGCTGCAGGTTGAAAAACCCCGCTCAATGTGCTCTTTTACTCAGCGCAGCCATGCGTCCCTCTGTCAGCGATGATTTAAAAGTACAGAAGGTAATTGTGAAAGAATTCTCTTTCATGTCTGCAATCAAAGATGTTCATTATAGATGTAGTTGACTACACAGCATGCTCTGTAGGATTTATTGTCCATGTCTTGTCTTATTGATTCAATCTGGTCCCTTTCATGGTATTCCTTCAAGTGAAGTTTACACCCTGTCTGAATATATATGACACAGGCACTCCTTCAAAAGTTTTTCGAAGCCATATCAGTGATCAGTCCATGTTTCATCTGCTCTATTTGTTCACATGTTTAGATAGATACACAGATATACAAACAGAGAGAGATAGACAGATACACGAGTAGATAGAGAATCTCCTTGAATCTCTCTATAAATATGCTCTCTAAGCTGCCAGTACTCTGTGCAGCCATTCCCATGAGCTTTCTGGAGGTGCTGACCTCCTAAATTTGTGCCTGACGGGGTCATGTTTGCGTCATGGCTCTTCAGAACAGTAGATGTAGGAGATGTTTAACAAATGTCTCAAAAAAATCGGTCACTCTGCGTTACACTTATTGGTACACCACGCTCTATTAGAGTTTGTTAAAAAAGCTCTCTGCCACTGGGTCCTTCCTCGTTTTACTTTTCCTGGATAAACATCAACTCACAGTGGCCTGTAGATTTCCCTTGCTTTTCTGGATGCACTTCACTTCCTGACTACAATATGGCACTGGTTGTTAATCTCTTGTGGTCCTTTAGTGAAACACCAAGGTATTCAACATCAACAGAAAAATGCCCGACTGTTTTTACTTGCACTTTGATGTTTTATAGCTCTCCAGCTCCAGAGAGACTCACAGAGAGAGCACTGTAGCCTCACTGCTTCCATCACACATCTGTCTGGCTGACTCCCTTTACTTAACCACACTGCCATGCACTCTAACACGACTGGAGGTTTTCGAACAAATAACTTCAGTGATACAGTTACCATAAATAAGGATCTCAGATCAAAAACTGTGTGGAAAATTGAATCCACCACTAAGTATGCTTTTGATATGTTTTTCATCATTCAGATTATGAAGACATCAAATGGAAAACTGAGCACTGATTTCTGAGAAACTCTTGGCTCTGAATGGAAATTTTTAAAACAAACTCATTTTTAAATTTTTAAAACGGCAGCAAACTGGAAATTTGCTATTTATCAGATAGATTTCTGAATATTCATGTTACCCTCCAAGTGGCAGGATAACATGGGTTTGTTAGGGACCCTTGCTAGTTTACGTATATAAATAAATATAAATACAATGTAGTTCATGTTTCCAGCTAGTTAAATGAATTTTTAATCTAGCAATGTAGACTCCAGTTCAGTAGAGGCATTTAATTATGGACCGACTGGTGAACAGTTACACACATTTCCTAGCATACCAAGCGCTATATTTTGACACCTGCGAGATAATGTACATAAAATGCTGCCCTTTCAATTGTGGTTAGCATACAAAAACCACATTTACTACCTACAGAGCATACTGGGACATTCACGGGACGCAACTGACCTCTTTAGCATCAAAAACCATCAATTGCTTCATTCGGGGACGTTTTCTAAAGTTGACCTCCCAAATAAGACTCTGTCTATTCATTTGAGAGGGGACTGCGGTGTCTCCTCAAACATGGACAGAATGAAGCAGAGAATAAGTCAGACACATTTGACCTCATTCACTCTAAAAGATGAGACAAGTGAGCAATCCACATCCAGAACCTAGCAACGTTACAAGGGACATTGAATCCATTAGTCGCTCAGAGTATTAACATTTTGGTTATTGCGTTTGAACACATTACGTTGGTCATTCCTGTGAATTGCATCAGATTACGCTTCTTTTTAATCTAGGAGATGTCACTGGAGAAAGGACACTGGTAAAAAAAAAAAGAAAGGTAAAGAGTTCAAAGCCTTAAATGGCAGTTTTTCCAAAGCGATTGAAAGCAGTATTTTTTTTTCCTTTTCTCTCTGTTACGTTTTACAAAGCTATGCCGCACCGCAAGCGCTGGGAAAGTTCCGTTTCCAATGGAGCAGTCTGCTCAGATGGACTGGGCAAATATTGCCTTTGTGTGGCCATCTCCTGGCTTCTGTTATGCCCTGACAGGGAGGGCATTGTGGGAATGCTTGTCCCCTCAGAAACAGCGGCGTCTCTCTCTGCAGCTGTCTAGTGTTTACCCTGCTTCTCTGGGTTTAGGTATCAATTAGACAAGCAGTAGAGAGAGTGCAATCAGCAGTACTCTCTGCTCAAATGAAAGCTTTCGCTTGCCAAATGTGAGAATTATAGAATACTGTTTACTCTCCTAAGGGGAAATGGTTCTCAGATGCACATCTGTCTCTCACAAACAGCGAAAAAAGGCAATGACGGGTTGACAGAATGACTTTCAGGAAATAGTTCAGTTAACTGCAATTCATATCAAATTATGATTCATATGTTTTGTTGATTAAGACCATTACTACCAGTATGAGCATTTCTCGCTGAAAGACATTCCGTAAATGGAAGCATCCGCTGTGAATTGAAACCACTCGCCCTGAGACAATATCATAGAAAAAGAAAAAAAAAAAATTAAAAAGTGATTCAATGTAGTCTCAGTAAAAAGCACAAACTGCAAAGACAAACAGCATCAGAAAGCTTAGAGCATATGTTGACATTAATCAAATACACACACTGGTCTCAAAACTAAACTCTTGACCCTGTGGTTCTACGTCATCGTGGCCATGGAGTGAGATGCTCAGGAAGAACTGTAACTTTTTTTAAAGTCATCTTCTATTTGCTTGCAGGAGAAACTGAAAACATCTAGTGACTCACGATGAACACAATATAGTAAGAACAGTGTTTGCAAACTTTATGGTCATGTTGCTTACATGTACTTCACAGCCTAACACAACAACTACTGCAGATTCATACAATGGTCTGTATTAGCGTAAACTTTATTAAACTAACTACTGGAGACTGATGACATAATGGTGAATTAAAGTAGGTACTGTGTAGCAGCCCTAATTAGCTGCCCACAGCAAACATTGTGGCAAATCCTGGATTATTATCTGACATTTAGTACAAAAAAAAAAAAAAAAACAGACCAAAAATTAGAGGATCAGCAAAACTGATTGTGCAAGCACTGTATATTGGAAAAAAAAAAACACTTGTAGATTAAAACAAAACTTGTAGATTAAAACCCAAGGGTCACAGAATTCATGCTGAAATCATCAGTTACAAACATCTTGAGATGATGCAAAAGAATTACTGGCGCCACACATACACTTACAATTAATCACTTTTCCAGTAAAAGAGACTTTTGGGCACAGAATACTCTGTCTGAGAAAATGCCAAAGTGTCTCAAACACATCAAAACTGTGCAGGAAATAAAAAAAAAGTTTGTCAGCCTTACCGTCTGTGCCCTCTTGTGGAAGAGTGGCATAACTGAGATGTTCACTGTTCTATCAAATAACTCTACCATCCTGCAGTATCCTGATGAGTCTGCAAGCTGTTCAAGTTACACACACGCGCGCACACACACACACACACACACACACACACACACACACACACACACACACTTGTACAAATGCATACATGTTGCAGACACACACACAGGGGGGAGGGGAGAGAGAGGGAGAGGTGTGTGTAGGGGGTGGGGAGAGAGTCTGGTATACCTCTCAACTGAACAAAAATGTATTTTAAAAAGTACCAACCAAGCTTTCAAATATTTTGATGGAATGTGCGTACGTCCATAAACTGGGAGCCAAATTCTAACTTAATGCAAGGAGAAGCTGAACTCTTATCTTAATTAAAAGTGAGGCAAAAGATGATCAACGATCTAGTCAAGACATCAGATGGAAAAGAAGATGATAAGTCATGTTGATCCAAGAGGAGAGTTAAAAAATTGTTGTTCCATTAAAACTGTGTAAGAGATGAGCTCCGTGGCTCGGAGAGTGTGGTAATGGGAACCATTTGTTGTAAAAAAGTAGAGCCAACGTACAGAAGTCATAAGTTTTGAGTTTTTCATTAAAAGTTTATGATTCACATTCAGTATTTAAATAACTGGAGAATATGCTTTTTATATTGTGCTTTGAAGATTAGTATGAGGTCTTTCAGTGAAAGAAGCAAGCGGGCTCTATAAGTTATTGAAGGTTCCATCACTGGCGTTCCAACAACTGTTCTGTTAGAGAATAAAAGGAGAAAAGGTTTGGCTTCACTCAGTTTTTTTTGCTGTTGCCGTTGTTGTTGTGTATCGAAGATCCTATACATGAGGCTTTCTGTGCAAAGATGTTGGATTGACTGAAGATAATGTAAGGCCTGATACCTGTATTTCACAGGTAATAAAAGTCAGTCAGGTAAAGAGATAAATCATGGCGATAACAGGATTATCCCCGCAAACAAGGCAGCAACACCGTCGTTCAGTGCCAGACAGATGCGTTTCACAGCCTTATGAATTACTGTACAGTCTTGTTCTTGCTTGCATGGTTTCTGAGATCATAGAGACTTGTTTGTGTCTATACCACTACATAGCACTGATAGCTATGTAAATGACACAGCCTCTCCCCTCTCAAAATCCCAAATCACTGCAGAGTTTGTGCTGTTCGAGCTATTACCACTTGGCCTTTAGCTACCTGGCCTCATTTCATATAACCAATCATGTTTTTTGACCTTTCACAGTCCAACACTTTGCAAAAATGGTCATTTGATCCAAGGACTTGTTTGCCAAGTCAAATCTCCAAAGTAGTTTCTAATGCACCCAAACTTTGACCTGCGCACTGTCTCTTCAAAATGTTATGGGAATACAATGGCTCTCTAGGCTAAAATGAGCTGTTGAAATATCCGAGGAAGCCGAGTGGTGAATAAATATTACATTTACACAAATGCGCACATGAATAAATCAAAATGGAAGGTTAAGCACCCCTCTGGGTGGCTCCGGAGAGAGAGAGAGAGAAAGAGAGAGAAAGAGAGAGAGAGAGAGGTTAGTTAGGACAGCTGGTTTAGACATTCAGTTAGACTTCATTCAGAAGGAAATAAAATACAAGGCCGGAAAGCAATTGCACAGACAACACACAACCATTTTATGGCTCATTTTGACAATTTGTTTGAGTTCTGAGAGAGTAATGGAGGCAAACACACATTACACACAATCTCCATGTCTCATCATAGTTATGTAAAGTGACTACTTACATGAGAAACATAACTTTGAAAACACTGGTTTTGATTTTCAATTTCTGATATATCCATTATGTTGGGGAGTGGTTTTAGATTCAGCTAATTCTTACTGAAGCCGGAAGAATTCAACCTCCATTTCATTTCACAAGAAATTGAGATCAGACTTTTGGCACCGCCGTTTCAGTGAAGAAACACTGCTCCGCCCCAAAGAAGGGAGAATGTAAGCACTTCCCCTGTTAAATCATACAGCAATTAATACAACCGTTCATGTTTCCTCTCGCAACGCATTCTGCATCCCTTTAACACAATCAGTGGACCATAGAGCTTGAGACTGCACCCCACTTCTCCACCCAAATTCCCAAGTTCCCCCCAATCCCTGCAGGTGCCGAACAGCTGAGAGCATTTTAATGCTCCTTTATAGAAACATATGTCAGCTACACCTTTGTTGTGTATCCTGGTTTTCTGGTTTCCATGTTCAGTATCGTTTGTGGCCAGTAAACACATGGGTTCAAAGAACGAGCCCATGTTGCCTCCTATCCCTTGAGGATAACAAGAAAAACTCTCCAGAATCACGCCCTGTCTTAGGTCTCCGTGTCATTCTCTGGAACCCAACATTAATAGCTTTTCGAGACTAAGACCAGAGAGCAGTAAAATCATACTCAACACAGCCAAAGTCAGATTCCATTCTTGATACTTAACAACAACGATACAGTTGACATGAGTGTCACAGAAAACATTCATTCTGGCCAGGAACAGAATGATCATCAATGAGAGCTTGCAAAGAATAGAGAGATTGACCTGTTTCACTGTTGGAGTGTTAGGAAGGGTGGTTCTTTCCACTTGGCAAACGCAACCCTCTTGATTCATTTGCAGAATCACGCTATGAAAAAAGACCTCCATGCAAAAAGGAATGGCATCTTTTTCTAATACAGACTACATATTTGACAGATTAACAGTCACTTGGAAGAGAGGACCGATTCATTCAGTTCATATTTTCTGCTCTTAAACATGCCCTCCTCATGAGTGATCTAACATTAGCCAATCTATTGGAACTGAACAAGGGCTACAGAAAGATGGATGCTGATAGGCCTTTGGTGATTCCAATTAACAAAATGTCAAGGGGTATTTATGAATCTTCATATTTCTCTCTGATCTTGTTTGCTGAGTCATGGCATATCAGTGCAAGGAATCGACATGCTTGTTCTGTTTGCCATCTGGTAATGACGCTCTGAGAAGAACCCAGCATGAACTGACATTAGAAAGAACTCTGCCAGAGAAAACAATTCAGTTCTCTCAAACATCAACACTCTCCGCAACCACCATTTTGCGTGCAGACTGATTAAGTATATACTAAAGTATACATGTTAATTCATGATAAATACAACAGTAAGCCATTTAGTGATGAAGACTAACAGTGATAATGATTGAAACTGAGAAGACAAATAAATACGCTGAAATAGAAAAGGCAGAGCCAGACCGAGATTGGCTGCCACGTCCATTCCTGTCCCATTTTGGCAAATGGGAATAAGGACAAAAACACACATGAATGCATATATACACACGCAAAAATCCCAACATTCTGTAGTGCGCATACTTCTCCATAACAGCCTTACACAAACCCATTTGTAAAAGGTCCTAAGTTCGTTGTTGTACCTTCATATGTAAAGAATATTTTATGGGAAAAAGATCTGGCACGATGATTTAGTTGGTTCTGTCAAGAGTTGAAGAGAAACTTTGAAGGCCAAATGAAACTAAACATACTCTGTACAGCACTGGTATGAAGCTCTACTGCCAGCAGGGCTTTTAATGTGTGTGTGTGTGTGGGAGAGAATATGAACCCTCATCTCTTCTTCACATTTTACAATAGGTATAAATATCATCACTCTGAAGTTATTGCCATGATATTTCGTTTTAAGCCTTTCCAGATGAGATTTTTACAAATCACATGAAATAAAAGACCTTTTCCATGAGACATTGTGTGGCAGAGAGAACCTTAGATCTTTCGCCTTAAAACAATAACAAGAGAATAATCAGAGAAAGGCCAGCTTCAGGAAGCTTGCTTGGTGAGTCATTTGACCAAGGTTTGTACTGCACCCGTTAAGTAAGCCCGCCAGCCTCCAACATACACAACTTTTGTGCAAGACCTTTCCACTCACTGTCTGCAACCCTGACCACAGATCAGTCAGCCACCAAACACTATAAACCTGACTGTCTCTCACCAAGCAGTGGGTTCACACAAGCATACTTACCATACACAATACACACACCAACACACACACAGAGCTCCAGCAGGAGAAGATTCACTGGTCTCACACAGCCCTGTGAGGAAAATGACCGACCGCTGATGCTGGTGTACTTGTTTTGACCTTTACTCACTTGTAAGAGTTTGGCAGAACATCATTTTTCCCACTGAATCAATGGGGCTGGTTTTGTGTAAGTAGATGAAGGGTTATGCACTAATCAAAACAGACAAGGTTTTTTGTGTGTTCATCTGTTGAACTGGATCCTAAGCAGATTTTTTTTTCATACCTTACAGGAAGAAACTATTTCATAATTAAATAAAACATAGCAAGACAGTCATATTTACATATGGTAATCTCTTACCTCTATGTTTTGTATCCAAAGAGCAGTTTATTAAACTTTGAGCTTAAACTTGAAGCTTTGCTGTCAAACTTTAAAAAAAAAAAATGATTCCTGAATTTCTCAGTCCAACACTGAACAATACCAGACTTCAGTCTTTGTCAAAGTTTCCGACAAACAACAGTGACTAAGAATTTCTGGTAAACTGGGCTTCAGAGAAACCACGTTGAGTAAGTTTGTGGAAGCAACACGCAAAGTATACTTAACAAGGTCACCAACTGTTTGAATATTAAATTTCCATGACACACCTTAAATAAAATCAAAAGGGAGTTCATCCTAAACCAGCAGTCTAGCCAACGGGTACAAAAGTGAACAGATATTATTCCCATTTAACAAACTATATCGTACATTATAAATTAAACACTGAGAAAACAATAACGGTTTCACGGGTTTTGATGATATGAAATTCTTTTGTAACCCACGTGCATAAAGAAGCACATTTCAAGATTCTGATGAGACAGTCATAAAATCCAACTATAAATAACAGTCTGAGTTCAGAAATAACATCAAAATACACCCAAAGGAAATTTCAACTTTTAGCCACCTAAAATAGGCTGTTACCATTTCTCCTGACTGGCAATGACCTACCTTGTTTTCGTGAATTTCCTGGAGTTGAGCAACTTCTGTGAATGATAGGGGTGTTCAGTCTGAGAGACTGCAACCTGGCAGGAAGTTTTGGACTGGCAAAGCAGGAAGGTTTGGATTAAGCACAAACAAAAGGCAAACATTGAAGACAGGTGGAGCTAATGCATCTCATTAGACACAATGTCCTAATTGATTTTTTTTTAAAGTTCCACCAATATATTCAAGAGGTTAAATTGAGCCAGTAATAGCTTGTGATTTGCAGGTGTACCATTCACTTGATTGAAACTCATCTACTGCAGGTGTGTCAGTAAAAAGCAGCCATCTTTAAAGACCTAGCAGCCAGCCTAAAAAAAAAAAAAGAACTTCTACATTTAAAGGCTGAAAATAAAACTTTTGATTACCAAAAAAACTACAGAGGCAGTAGATGTGACACATGATTCTCTTCCTGCATGTCAGAGACAGGGCTGACCTAGGAAATATTGCCGATTATTAACATATGTGGTGTATAACCGTGACTCCCTACCTGCTCCAGAGCCTCTCTGGTTTGCCCCCAAGACAATATCATCAGAGGACTTCCTGCCACAGAATGCTACAATGACGCTCTCTTTGTTCTGAACAAAGTGGAAAATAGCAATTTCGGTGCTTTTATTCTGGTTAAGATTTAATTGAAATTCCAGAATGTCTGCATTTAGGATCTATAGGGGTTATTCTCACACAAGAAAAGGACAAACTTGAATAAAAACACACAGAGAATAAGAGAATAACAACACACTGGGGAAGCATTTAATTACCATGAAGGAAAGGAACTGAACATTTGCAGCACAGAACCTCTCCAAAAGCAACTTGATTGTGTTTTCAATAAAAACAAGAAAAGCATCCATGCATACATCCTCCTCTGTCTGTGTCAGAAAGTAATGAATTTGGTATGGGGGCGTCTTCATGTTGCAGGATTCAGCGCTGATCAATCAAACCTTTAAAGAGCACCGGGGTAGCTCCAGTAACTCAGTGTTTTACGTCTCTGAAGAGAGAGAGAAATTCTAAAGGAAACGGTGCAATTTCCTAACGAACCATGTTACCACGTGCTCTCTCTCTCTCTCTTTTACAAATCTTCTTGTCCTGGCTTTAAGAAAAGAAAAAAAGAAAAAAACGCTCTATGGATTCACACACTCCATGGGAGCAGAATGGGAGCTGCTTGTCATCTATATTCCTTCAAAGCATAGTTGCCCCCACCATAGATTTATTTGTGCTTAACGTCAAGATTAATATGGCTTGATCTCACCGTAAATAAAGAGGACAGGTCGGTCAGCTGACCACTGGTGGTGGTCTAAACCTCAGAGACACAGTGAGAGAGCGAGAGTGAGAGAGAGAGAGAGAGAGAGAGAGAGGCTAACTACTACTCTTGGGTGGGCCTCTAACTTTGAAAGAGTACCCTTTGTAGAGACTAAGTGGTAAACAGTACCGGAAAGTCTTAAGAGACGATGTCCATTACTATAATATATACCATTTTAAAAGGTTAGTGAATAAAAGTCATCTGTCATATAACCTAATGCTTGTCCTTTTTTTCATATCAATTTTGCTTATAAACTCTTTCCAGCAGATGCAGATAGATATCAAAATACTTGGCAGAAAATTACTCCATTAAGATATACAGTAAGCTGAGCTGTTGTTCAAATAACTAAGCATAAAGTAAATGCTCCAAACAAAAAGAAAAAAAAAAAGACATGGCAATGACAGCTTGAATGAATTAAATCAATGCTGATTAAGATGTCAAAATAAATCTATATATTTGTGAACAGAACGAATGCACACATTAACTACAAAGTACACTCTTCAGACATGTCAACTTGATCGGACTTCATCCTACCGAACTTGGAATGATCCAACAGATTCTGGTTTTATTACTTCCCTGAAAACCAAGAACACATGATTTCACTGAAAGTGCTGATGCAATTTGTTGATTAGCCATAAGGATTGAATGTACAGAGTTGAAGGCATGTCAAATTGCTTTCCAATATCTGAAAACAAGAATTTTTTTTATGTGGAAAACCAAGCTAGGAAATGGTGTAATTTACTGCCGAATGCGGGAATCGGGATGACGCAAATAACAGCTTGAGTTGTACTTGATTTGTACCAACCAAAAAAAAAAAAGTGTTCCCCGATATTTATCAAGGACTTCATCCCTTGAAATTCCTTGCATGAGCCATGCTTCCTCTAAACCACATCCCTTCCTCATCAAACCAGTCTAAACACGATGGGGGAAATATCTTAGCAAGATGGCATACATACCACATTTCATTAATTTTTTTTTTTCTTTTTTTTTTTTTTTTTCTTTTTTTTACAATGGCGTCTGATGAATGTTCAGTCACTGCCCTTAACAGAAATGATCGTTAGTAGACGCAGCCAGAGGGTGAACCCTCCTAAAGCCACATCCTGTTTGAAGATTGGGAGTTAACTTTGAAAACTGTGTTAAGATTTGGCCAGGGCAAACTAGAAACGATTTCAGATTGGTGTGCAGACCATGCCAGTTTGGGGTCTAGCCTCTGCCAATGGGTCTGAGTCCAATTAAAAAAAAAAAAAACAATCTAGCGCCTATGTCTCATTTGTCATTTTGTCAGCCATTATATTATCTCCACACACCCTAGTGACACCCACACACACATAATAAGAATGGCAATGGCAAAACTGATGAGACCACTTCAGAGCAAACTATTCTCAAACCCTCTTAGACGCTGTTGGATCATTCCAAAGTACATATTTCATTTATCTGGGTGAGGTCTAAACCAGATCAATAGCACCCATAATGATTTATACAATAAGCAAAGAGGTTAAGTAAACTCATGTAATGAAGACTGTTTGAAACTGAGAGTCAGTGAGTGATGACCGTTCGCTTTTTCCCAACACTCACTACGAAATTGCTCATGAACTGCAAGGCAAGGGCTGGTGGATTTCAGTGTCAGATTTTGTAACAGCAATGTCCTATTGATGAGGGAAATCATGAAAATGAATCTATTCTAAGGAGAAGAGGTATTCCAGAGTACACAACAGCTGTCATGCAAATCTGATTGTTTTAAAATATGTCATCATTGAGTAACATCTCAATTGCGTTTGAGTGTGGGTGGAACTCAGAAGTGATTAGGGTTATGTTTGATGAGACTCGAGTGTTTTCCATTGAGATTCATGCCCAGAAATCAAACAGTTGGAAATTGCAAGTGTCTGCTCACGTTTCACAGAGTCACTGAGTGCAGCATGTTTATCTCATTTGCAGACAGTGCTGGAGAGATAGCGCAGACACTGAACTGCTGTTGGCCTACATATAATGGTGACCCAACTTAAGCAGAGGATCTGGCAACCCGAAGCCTTCCTGTAAAGAGGAGGTTTCCATTCTTCAATTCTTACCCTGTTTATGAAAAGGAGCTGGCAACACTGACATTGTTTCAGAGGTGACCAGACAGTCAACCAAAACCAAGAGGAGGGGAGAGGAATCTGAGGAAAGCCTATCCAAGCATTTCTCTAATTTCTTGGACTTCACACCAGTACACATATGGTTATCTGTTTAAACTGGATCAGAATTTTAGAGGTGGTTTTTTTTTCAGTTGAAAAAGAAAGATATTTAAATGCAGACATTCACATTTAATTTTGTAAATCAAAATTTAATTGACTTCATACAGTAAAGTGTCACAGGCTATATTTTTTCTCAGTAAAAAAAGTAAAAGGATAAAGTGTTCATAGTCAAATAGCAGATTTAAACAATATTTCACCTGACTGGTGAAGGAAAAAGATGCAAAAAAATGACGATGTCAAAGGAATAGTGATAGGCAGGTTTTTGTGTAAACAACAACAAAAAGATACATTTATATAGAAAAATGAGATTCATGCATATCATTCGTGGCACCAATTATATCCTCCTAATTTATTGTTTCTTTTATCAAAAATACTTATAAAAGTTGTTTTTGTTTGTTTGTTTGTTTTTTTACCAGTAGTTTGGCACTCCAAAATGAATAGAATGAATATGCATTTGCCTATACATATAGCTTAGTAAGGCCATGAAGCAACAACAAATCATTTTATTATTCTATAACAACCCAAAAAGCATGCTATAAAACAAATATATCAAATGCATATACATCTTTTTTTGAAATACATATTACATTCTTCAGTTCAAAGTGTTCATACAATGTCACACTATTTTGACATATTATGCCTGTAAGAAATATTAGCCTCAGTGGAAAAAGGGCACAATCTTTTTTTTCTTTCATACTAACTATAAAAAATATGTCTCTCCCTTGCTTATGCGTAATGTTCAAAATGCCCCATTTGTTTGCATAATTATTTGATTGGATCAACGTCCATGGTCCCCATCATTATAGGCCTGTTCAAAGCAGAGACAAATACATGAGTTGCCTGGAAACAGAGTTCAGACACATTCAACCACTAATAAGAATAACTAAACCACAGCAATTATCATAAAACACACACAGTAATATTTGAATATGTCAAAGATATACATGGAGTGGAAAATGAGGTGTGTGTGTGTGTGTGTGTATCTGTGGTGTATATCTGTCTACACAGAGATGGATGACATCAGAGGTTTCAGCACCCAGGCTTTGGTTGGTTGCTGTGGTTCTGCCATGATTCTCAGATAGTCAAGGCTGCTAGCTACTCTAGACCTGCCCTCTAATGCTATGAAATACAGGCTGGCTCCCCAATGCCACAATAAGGAGAACCGCAGACGGCCCAGCCACACACTTCCCACATTACTTTGACTCTATAGCGCCGCATGTAACAGTGGCACCAGCCTGAGTCAGTGGAAACGGGCACCAGAGGTCTTCTTTCCATAGCATCTAGTGGTGCCAAAGCACCAGCTTAGACTTAGACTTGATCCCAGGGCCCTGCGGGCATTCTACGTTAACTGCTGGTTATAATCGCTAGATCTATAAACGAAGAAACCAACTCTTTCGTTTGGTTATGTTGGAAGAAGCACACTGTGGTTTCGTGGCGGAATAAAGTCACTGACAAGGCAGTGACACCCAGGAATATAAAGCCATTTTCTAGAAGGGGATGTCTAAAATTCTTATGGGCACATTCTACTCTACCGGCACAGTATGGTGACCTCAGAGGGCCTGAAGAGGACTTTTTACCTGAGAACACTGATCTTTTATTGGCATCCCGAACTCCACTCGGATTACCTATGGATACCAAAAGACCAAAAAGAGAAATCATGAAAGATACCACAGCTGATAAAATATGGCATCTTTATCTGAAGGGTAAAAAATCAATCGTGGTACACTTAGGATCACGTTTGTAAAGCATCTGGATCTAGCTAGCGGTGAAATACAGAATTAACTACAGATTTCCATAACCTGTGCTTCTGACTAGCTCATTAAAGGTCTGCACACATTTAAAATACAGTACTTGCTGAGAGAAATGTTTTGTGGTTACAGTATTCCATTTTTGTGGGCGTTAATCAAGAATTAAGCATTTTTAACGAGCGTATACTTGAGTGCTCAGCAGGTGTAGACCAAACCTCATTAAGAAATACGGTCATTTGGTCAAAGGCAGGAGCAGACAAAAGTAGAGAGGGCTTCTTTCATCTTTTCTGGGGTTAGTGGTTACGCCATTGTGGAAGTCTCTAGAATAACAGGAAACTGTTACAGAACTTTCTTTTTTTGTTTTTTTTTTTTGCCATAGACTTGGCACCAACTCAGAATCAAGCGCTGGCATGAAAGAAACGGGTTGAGTTCGAAACTGCAGCCAGTGAGCTGAACCCCCTGCTGAGTGAATCAACAAGCATCATGGCAGCCAATCAGTCTCCTCTCACGCCAAACAGCACTCTGTCACATCTTGTGGTTGGCAAGTCCATTCAAACGTATCACCAGTGCAGCTGCTCCAATAGCACAACACGGGCTAAACCCCCTTGAGAACATTAGCAAAACACACTCGCTCATTTTGTGAGATATGTTTCTGGCAAAATGTGAATCCCTTGGAGCTACCTTTCACGTACACTTATATTTCACTTGATTGCAAGGCTTGCGTTGCACTGGCAATGTTTTGTTTGACCTGAATTCTAACTCCATGACTTCTATACAAATTGGTCTAAATATTCCCCCAAGTGTTGCAGTTTCAGCTCATAAAGTGGATCAAATAATCTGTTTGCTGAGGGAATTATTCAAAATTAATTTGAAAGCATTTGCATTTATCAGAGACCAGCTGGGAATATGAGGCAAATCTGTTGCTCTGATACATTCTGGGCATAAGCCATATAATGTCATGAGCATTCTTTTCAGCACTTCTCTAAACATACTTTCTACAGATCACAAACAATAAACAATGTACTCATAAATGAGGAGCAAAAAAAAAAGAGATGTCTGTCTATACAAGTATAAAATATATCAAGCATATGGAATTTTTCCACTCTGATTCAAATTGTAAACTCTCTTGAGGTTCTTTTTTGGCAACAGGCTGAGGACCAAAATATTCATTACATTAACAGACAAATGGTTCCTGAAGGATCCTCGACTCTGGTCAGCCCACGTTCACACTAAGAGAAATGTAACTAAGAGTATTTACGAGTGATAATGGTCTGTAAACTGCGTAGATTGCAATTCCCGGTCTCCAAACACGCTTAAATCTTTCAAATGAACGATGTCAATGAAATTTTAGACATCTCTACGAGACAATATCAACATCATGGAAGTATCTGGAATATTTCAACATTCAAGCCACACAAGGTGAGAGACAGAAACACCAGAGTGGGCCATAAAAGCACTGGCATTCTCATATGTGATCTTAGAATGCTCAGAGGAGGTCATATATTTCAACTCCTCTTAAAACAAATCTATTATTTTAGACAGATGAGTGTTAAAGGTCACAATTAATGAGTCACATTTGAGTTGAAAATGTTCCACAGCATTAACTGTAATGTGAATATGATCTTCAACATTCGAAGGCTTTTAAGCCAGATGATCGTACTCCAAGGATTTGGCAAATATCTATAACGATTTATTCTGCACTAAAACCAGGTTTGCGAGAACTTTGGAAAGAGTAAGAGAAAAAGGTTAATCAACCTAAGGAGTGTTCGAGTCAAGTGAGGTAGGTAAGGTCAGAGAAAGGCTACAGGGAGGAGGGTTTATTACAAAAAAAAAAAAAATGCATAAACAGTTCAGTGGAGTGTTACTGTTATGGTAGATAGGTAAATGAACATCCATTTGGACTCAGTGGGGACAGAGAAATGGATGGCACTCACATTTGTCTTGTTCTGGTGGCTCCAGACAGTCACTCTCTGTGTCACTGGGGATGAGCCATGGCTGTCTGACAGCCTGCAGCTGTTGGTAAAACTCATCCTATAAACACAGAACACAAGCAAAAAAGGAAAAACATCCATGAATCTATAATACATACATTCACTTCAAGGAGGGAAACTACAGCCATTCCTGTCATAAATAATAGTTAAATAATAGTTTTATGACTCATTATAAAAAATTTGGATTTGAAAGTTGGGACAGGTGGAAAATTTATCTACTGGGAAAACACCGCACGCAACTAATGCAGTTCTTTACTGTCAGCATGCAAGACCGGGACTGGGGAAGGTTTTTCTTTACAACAAATATAATTTCAAGATGTTTTGAATAAAAAAAAAAACAGGTCTATTCAATTGCTCCGTTTTTGAAAAAGTCTAATGGTATTACAAGGAAATGTGCACTGGCCCGTGGAGGAGGGCAGTTTGTCAAAAAGGCACATTGTACAGCAATACCGGGCGGACTCGAAACCAAAGACATCGAGTGCTGGCATACGTGCATGTCAGACTCATTACTCCCACAGATGTTTATATTTTCTTTTGAATGAAGTACACCTCAGATTGAAATCCTTTGGGCTGAGTTCTAATAAATAAATTGCCCCATGTTCCTTTCTAAACACTTTTATGTGTTCTTATTTTTCAACGTTAAAAGGTGATGGAAGTTCTGAGCCTACCAAGGAAAAGGAAGAAGCCATGTATCATAGGTACATTTCAGGGCTAAATTACCCGCAGAAAAGGGGGAAAAAACAAGAAAAAAAATCATCTGATACCCCACCCCACCCCCCTGCACATCCCCTTTTAAAAAGAGACCAACGACTATTTCTACCCTATTCTCATTCACTGGGCACCATTTAAACAACAGTAACACCAGGTGGATTCAATCAACTGCTCTTCAGAGTTCTGACATTTCCTATAATCGCATGTAGGTGTAACTGAAGACACTACTAAAAAAAAAAAAGAAAAAAAAAAAAAAAACCTCAGGATAATGTTTTGACTAGCAATTAATAATGCTTTCAAAAAGAGTTTCACATTTAACAACGTTGCTGTGCAGTAGACCATGAAATAGAACTATGGGGAGGAGAGAAAAAAAAAAAAAAACACTTATAAGTCTGCAACACCCTTTTTTTTTTCCCCAACGCAGAGAGCAGACATCCAACTGGTCTGACCGACCTCGCCCATCGCCCTGTGGAAAGGGCTTCTCATGTTTCTAGTGCTATCTGCCTCCAGACAGAAGGAGGGTTTTTACATACTCTCCAAAAGAATAACAGTGGGCAAGGGTGATTTTTCAAATCAGTGACCTGAGGTTTATGATGTGGAGAGTTTGGGTTTTGCATCGGCCTCCCCACAGTCCACCCGAACGTGCTCTGCATCAGAGGAGCAGAGGAACTTTTCACGTTATTCTCCACACATATAGACAGACTCTAAATGTAAGAAGGAATAAATTCTATCGTTTATAATGTCTCAAGTGGTAAAGCACTGCATGAACATTGTCTTATGTCTTATGATACAGCAGTCTTTAGTTTTACTCATACTACAGTTCCTTAACCAGTGTTCCTTAAAGAATGTTTAAATAGTAGACGAATCTCCTCTGTAACAGGAGAATCTGTCATGTAAGTTGAGACAATATGGTCCTGTTTACACTTGGTTTTAAAATGCGTCTTGGGCTATCGGATCACAAGTGAACAGCCGAGACACATTGCCGTTTTCACCTGTGTCTATCATGCGTCTCCAAGGTGTCCAGCTGACCACTTATGTTCGGATTTCGTTACTGCTACGTCACTTTCGCCAGAGGGTTATTAAGTTAGTCTCTGTTGGGGACACGTTAGCATTTACACTACAAAGGATATTTGGTCAGATGTGTCCCAGACCAAAGTGGTTTGAGTGATCGGATCACAACGCGTCTTGGTGGTCGTTCACACTTGTATTTAGCGCTGTCCACTTGTGATCCAATCGATGAAGACGCATTTTAAAACCAAATGTAAACAGGGCCTTGGAGACTCATGACAGATCTACTAGAGTTCTAACAGCCTAGATTCTAAAGGATCACAGTTTGATATGTTGGTTATAGCATGAGCGTGTGTGTGTGTGTTTGTGTTTTCCAGTTTGTGTATATTACTTCTGACAGAGTGGCGCGGAGGCTGTAGGCCTTGCCAAAGCTGTCTGTGGTACTGAGACCGGGTGGAGTCAGGAGGGGTCTGGCCATCTGTCCCGTCGGCGTCACTGGTCTGCTCCTGGACCGCCCAAACACCCTCTCTGTGCTCCCGTAACTACCAGGGGTGAGCGAACGCGGTAAGAGGCTATTGGGAGTCCGAGCACCGCTGGGAGTCTGGGCACGACTGCTGGGGTTGCTGGGAGACTGAGTCCGTCCCATGACCAGGGAGGTGGGCTTGGTACTGAGGGTGGGCAGGGCGCTGGTCTTGGAGGCCAGGCTGCTGGGGGACTGGGGTCTGGAAGTTTGTCCGGGGACAGGCAGTGTGGTGTGCAGGGAGGGTGTCTGGAGCAAGCTGCTATGGAGGCTGTTAGGACTCCTGATCATCTTCCCTTGTTCCGCCAACTTGGCCAGGTCTTTTTCCACCTCTACAAAAAAAAAAAAAGGACAAAACAGGAATACAACTTTTAACACCCCCCCCCCCCCAAAAAAAAAAAGACAGAGGTTCACGTAACACGGCAGAGGTATTGATAACAGCTGGGATATATTAGGTGTTTATCACGTAAAGCACAGGAAAAGAGAGAACCTTGTGTTTTGACATAAGAGACGTTTGCGTAAATGCGTTCGAATTCTTTCTCACGACGTTCCCTCTTCACTTCAGTGGGCTGAACTGCAGCCAAATGTGCTTAAGAGTTTTCATTAGAAAAACAGGTAATTTTCCCAGCGTTTGACGTTTTTTTTTTTATAGCAACAAACAAAATTATTTACCAGTTGTGTAAACTGTGTGAGATGGAGTTTCCTTTCACAAAAGTTCAAAACTCATTTAAGGTGGTCAGATGTTCCACTCAAATACAGACACATATTTGTTTGGTTTACTACCAGAAATTCAAATATTTTTGTTGGTGAAAACACTCAAATGACAGTTTTCAGGCAAAGCAGGAGAGCCGATGTTTTTCCATTGTCACAAAATAAGCTGAGTGTTGTCATGCAAGACCCTCATTTTCAAAAATGACTCATCAGATTTACTCTGGGAACCATGTACTCACGATGTTTAATATACAGTGTGAATGACACGACATGCATTTGCAAAACTTTGATCTTGTCCTTTAGGAGAAAATAAAATTATCTGAAAAACAAACAACAGCCTATTTTTCTAAACAGAATATGTGAAACATATGTTTATCTTGCACTTCAGCAGTTTGACACATGCTGATGGAAACTGCTACCTTACTGCAACAAATCCAGCTTTAGGAAATGGTCCACTTTGTTCGTAATTATTCCAGACGGTTTTGTATACCAGTCTTCCGGCATCTAATGTATTTAATTCCTTGAATTGTGTAATTAGATTGCCTTGGTCTGTACTTAATCAAAAGTAATAACAAGACTCCTCCGCTCACCCTGAAAATCAGGCACATATATTTTTGTCCACGTTGTTTTTGGTTTTTTTCTTGTGCTGCACATGTGTGACGGTGGAGTTCCTGTTATATAAAACTCCTTAAAGAGTATAGATTGAATCACAGACCAAATGAGAAACCAGAGAATAGAATATTCTTTGAGAACAAACAGAGAACTGAAGATAAATAGAAGTTAGAGGCAAACAACAGTCACACGGGCACTAACGAGAATGGTTTGTTGAGACTGATTCGTTAACTTATACATCATTACACAGCTGTGAAAAACATTTTTATATAAATATATATATAAATGTCCAAAGTCTTATCCAGGATGTGATATTTGAATGTGTGGACGAAGAAAATGCTAAAGTAATAGCAGGCTTGGGAAAAACTTTATGAATGTTACCAATAATCTGTCTCACTTGGTTCTGGTTATCTAATGCTGTCTTAAACAACATGATTCATAACAACTTATTTTGTTTTCTTAGAAGTTAGAAGATTGTTGAAAGTAAAAAATAAAAAGAGCCTCCAACATCTGGGGATAACGTGTGCTGTTTAAGTGCTGTTTAAACTTTCTCAGGAGATGTTTAGGTGTGAAATTGACTACACTATCGGCAGCCAGTGCTGCAGAGGAGGGGCAGCAATACATTACAGTTAACATGTTCCCACACATGTTACATTTGATAAAAAAGAACAAAAATAATAAAGCCCATAAAAAAATAACAAATGTAGAGGATATCAAGAAAATACACGCTTAAGATTTTATAAATTGTCACGTAACCGCCGGAACAAGTCAGTTCTATTGTGTGCTGATTATGTCCAAGATGTAGGAAAATCTCCTGAAATGTACCGTTTTCTATAGCTGGGTACTGAAATACTACATTAGCTATTGCAATACCACAGGCTGTTGAGAAAATAATGGAAACATCAAATAATGTGTCAATATCTTGTCATTTGTCAACTTTGTGGGGGATTGTGGGGAATTTATGACCTTGTACTGCTGTTCATGAAAACCACTCTTCAAATTCATTCACAGTCTGTATTAGAGCATTATCACCTTGGAATACTGGAGCATCTTCAGGATTCACTTTTTAGCACTACTGATTACACTTGGCCTTGTATTCCTTGGCCATATATTCCTTGGCCATCATTCTACATCTGAGAGCAATCACTAGGCCCAGTGAATCCTATGAGATAACTGCCCACAACAGAATAATTCCATCATGTTTAACATTTACTAACAGGTAATGTGGGTGGAAAGTATCACTCTGTTCTCCCCAAACATAAATCCATCTGGCTGTAGAAAAAGGCTGAAAGAGGGTCGAGATTTCGCCTTCATAACAAACAGTTTTTGTACAGTGACCATGGTAACAAACACTTACTTGTTGAGACTGGGTTGCAGAATTGTACACAGCAAATTCACCAGTGTTAAATTAACTCTAAGAGTGTTTATGCTGTCTCACACTGAAGCAGACTGGGACAATATAAACATTCTCGGAGTTAATTCAACGCAGGCAGATTTGCTGTGTACATTCAATTCTGTGGTCATTTTTGAGGTTATTGTTTTGCGGTTTGCAGCAGCTATCCTGTTAAGTGTCCATCTGTCCCCACCACTCAGATTTTGCCACAACTATTTCTGTTACAGTCTTTCTTTCTTTGACATACGACTCAATTTTTTTTGACGGTGTTCTGTTTGGTGCTTTAATTAACTTAATAGCCTTAGTGACAAATGCAGCTAAGGCCATTTGGCATTCTTTCCAACTGTTTTAGAATCTGTTTAGAAATTCATTTATTAGCCTGTTGATTCTCAGACCTGCTTTGAAGTTGATGAATACTGGTAATTAGTACTCAGCCTAATACACTCATTGGTGTGGCTGCCTCTGAAATGCTGATTTAGATACTGAAAAATTCAGGTAATTTTGCATGTGGTATTTCCACTATCGTCAGTATCCCAAATCAGAAAACTCTAATGAGGGAGGCCATGGTGTTTCTTATCATTTACAGCTTTATCAGACAATTCACATTAAACATAAATAGTACAGTTGTGTTCCTAATGTACCTAATAGTTTCCAGAAACAAATGTTACGATAAGTCAGTTAGATATTTTTTAAAAAGGTTGTTAGATTCAGTGCATTGGGCTTATACTCTAATTGGTGGCATCTGGTTAAGGCAGACACAACCAAATCCACGCAGGCTCAATCTGATGACAGAATAAAACAAACTTGGTCTAAATTGTTAGTGATTAGTTTAAAACAGTAAAATTACCGACTCTACAGAAGCAAGAGAGAAGAAGAAAAAGGAGAGAGCGAGCGAGCAAGCGAGTGAGAGAGAGAGAGAGAGAGAGCAAGAAAATGAAAGACGCAGATCTATTTTATAACAAACAGTCTTTGATCAGAAGGCAAATCTACTTACCAAAAGCTTACAGTAAAGCACGCAATACAACCATTTAGAGCACATGTCGTCTTTATTAATTCCGGCCTTTGTCTCTCAAAGTAATGAAACCATTAACAACTCACGCTCTTTCCTGATTTAGAGCTGCATTTTGCAAGCTGAGGCTGTTGTTCTTTCGTACTGACGGTACTTAAGCGTTCTGTTCATCAATAACTCCTACTAAAAACAATGCAGCACCTGCGCACACAGACATAACAGGACCTGGGGATATCTAAGAATAACGATGGCACGTAAACCATTCCTCTCTGTTATGCCATACTCAAAAATGTCTTTTTAAGAAGGTCATTTAGAAGCAAGTATAAAATAATGTAGATTCGCCGCACGTTGTTTTTGCCTCATAAAGAAAAGTCTGAAGATGTCGTTGACCACATAATTAGGGTAAAAGATGAGATAAAAGTGAGGACTCTGGCTTTCAACGTGGAAAACATTAGCAGCTAATAAAAGCATGAAAGGGGTAAATTAGGTTGTTCAATGGCCTAATTCTTTGCCTCATGGGGAACTCTCTGTTTGAATATAACTTAGTGTAAAAACGACTTAAAATCAATGCCATCTGAAGGCCGGAGGGTCTTTTCAAAAGTGTAAAGTGTATATTGTAAGAAATGGCTTTCTTCTACCCCAAAATGTTTTAATAGCTCGCCAGATTAAACACACGCACACACACACACACACACACACACACACACACAAGCACACGCACACCAACAGTAACACACACGCAAACACACAGTTCAGTGAAAGTGAGGAGACAAGTTAAGTGGAGAAAAAAAAAAACCACACACAAGCTGCATCCATGCTGACTCAGAGCACACTCCCCAAACGAGACAAGGGTGCGTCACATAAGTCTGGAACTGTATGTGGTATACAAAAGCAAACCAAAATTTAACTAAGGACATACGTAAACAAACAACTGCGTGACACATGTCTGAGTTCGGGGCTCCGCATGGCGACGCTGCCTTTGGTCTAACCCCCGGCTTTCATGTCGTTAATAAATGAATTATTTCTCGTGCTTACAAGCATCTTACAGCCACCCCGAACGGCACAGTCTCACTGTGCAACCTAAGATCAAACCACGATGAAACACGCCAGGAGTTCTTGATCCTCACGCAAAAATCTGTCACCTCACAGCTCGAGTCACACGTTTTAATGACTCTGCGGTGGTGGCATTATTAAATTAATCAAAGATGGCCAGGGGGATTTTTATTTGCCCCAAAATGCTATAATTGGTGGACTGGCTTTTAATTAGCCAATCAAACGCCTCCATTCCAAATGCATTTGTTGGCAGACAAAAGGGCGGCTGGAACTTTCTCTCAGATGTGTGGCCTTGCATAGAGTTCTGGTGGGGATGTAAAAGTAGCTTGTTTGATGTGTGTGTGTGTGTGTGTGTGCGTGTGTGTGTGTGTGTGTTTGTGAGAGAGAGAGAGAGAGAGAAAGAGAGAGAGAAAGAGAGAGAGAGAGAGCTATATGGGATGTTTAGTGTAGAGTGCCTACCAGCTAGATGTTTGCCCATGTTTTCCAGCTCTTTAGAGAAGAGTAGATCCTCTAACTGTAAGCCACGTCTCCGGGTCTGGGGGCTCCCTCCTCTCACAGGCTTCAGATCCGAAGCCCAGACAGGGTGACGCTGGTCCACGTGAAAAAAAAAAGGAAAAAAAAAAAAAAAGTACAAAAAATAACATAAGAAGAAAAAGAGAAACTTCAGTTCAATTATTGCTGAATACCACAGCCATATCTTTTCAGTTATTGTCTAATGCCACGGCATATCTGTTATAATGAGGACCAATTATTATTTTTATGAGCATTAGAAAAACACTGAAAACCACAGTGAGCTGAGATGAAAGTTGGTATGGCGATGGGGAATGAACATTTGTTTGTAAGCACTGTACTAGACTGTCAGTAGTGGTTGAGGAGATATTTAAAATAACAATCAATAAATTCAGTGGAACCAGAAGCACTATGTGGCTAGCACTACGTCTGACAGCGCCAATACCTCTACGGCTCTTAACGAACAATAAATCTACCAGAATTGCTATACCTTCATCGCTTTAAGTTCAAGGGTATCAACAGAAACATTTACAACAACAAAATAAGCTAGACTGGATCGAGATCAAGACAACCAAACCACACTGGTTTTAACTCACTTGTGGGGAATTACAAACACAACCCGACTTGCCCACTAAGTTTCGTGCACTATTCTTGGCAAGTCTGCTCATTACAACGACATTGGCTAGTAAGGGCACAGATGCCGAACACAATAATAGCAGAACACCTAATCCTTTTTTATACCCATCCGCATACGAACTAGAGGTCAATTGATCTGTTAAATCATAGCGCTTTGATTTAAGAGAGTACTGTACAGGTGCAAAAGGATTATTGGCATCTCAGTTTACTTTACACTTACCCATGTATGACTTACTACACAATCTGTGTCAAATGTTACATCATCTGATATGTTTGGCCCGGAGAGACAAGTGTAGCATCATTCGCCAAAACACTGCTTATCCAAGGTCAGGCCACAGGCACAACCGCATTGACTAATAATCACTAGCACTGGATGGGTTCAGGCTACGACCTCTGTTCTGTGAGTTGCTCACGACAGAGTAAGCTATTTATCCAAGTACACTTCAATGGAAATAGAATAAGACAAAAAAACAGCTATGCCTGTTGCCTGTAGGCAATGTGGCAAAATGTGATGTGAGAGACCCAGAGTTCACAGTCCAGCCTCTGACTTACAAGAGCCTCTTTGTGGTGGTGTGACCGCAAGCAATCTGTAATTACAATCCTCTCAACCAGCCCAGTGGGAGAAACATTACAAGAGATGTTTTTTGGTGGAATGCCCATTCGCCATGACATCATCCAGCGTGTCTACGCTGCTGTGGCTTCTCTTTCTCAGGCACGGTAAACAGCAATCATATACACACACAAGCTCTTATCAGAGACACGGAGAACATCTGCAGACCTTCACTGACGATAATGAAGAACACATCTGCAAAAGGCCATCCAAGAGATACATTCCACTGCCTGACCACAAAGCATGCACAGGCCGCTTTATCTAATGCAGAGCTCCAAACCAGATACAACGCTCTTTCTTATACACAGTATCAATCGCTGATATCCATCACTGAGCATTTTATTTGATGGCAGCTTATATAGCTTCTCCTCAATCTGTAGAAGACAATGTACAGATCCTTCTGGTAAAATGCTTCATAGACACATGATGGAGAGTAGAGTGTGTGCTTGAGAGAAAGAATACCATGATGCATTCTGTTCTTTTATTAATATTCTGGAGAGCCATCTGAGGTACTTAAACAAGCATGCGACAATTCCTGTTTCCTGGGCCAGATTGTAGTTAGCTATTTTAACAGGTCAGAGTGGGGAGAAGAATGCTATTGATGCAGAGCAATTCAGAACACTGTCATCAGGGATGAACCCCAGTGCAGAAAACACTGCCAGGATTCTTTACAGCAGAAGATCTTACAGACGTTGTGTTTAAGTAAACACAACGGAACCTTGTCTGTTTCAATAGTGTTATTGTATTGCGCATTAAACAAATGTTTTAAGATTACACTAATGTTAAACAAGTGTTTTAATACATAACAACAGATGAAATTAGGATAGCACTGTAACTATTAATCACTGAGAAACATGTGAGAGCTTATAAAAGTCATTTTAAAAATATATTGATTCCGCTCTGTTATTTGTTAAGGGTTTGTTTAATGTTTTCCTCGTCAGATTTAAGGCAGTATTACCAACTGTCAAGGCCCCTGAGCATCCTTTCCAGATACATACTAAGTGAGGCAATGCTTGGAAAAAAAAAAAAATAATTCAGTGAGTTCAATGTTCTTTCTTTCAGCATGACTGTGGTCTCAAGCAAGTAACTGTCTTTACTGATCATGAGCCATGACCACGCAGCGTAAAACCAAATGAGTCAAACTTGTTCGAGACAAACGAGAGAAAGTTCATATGCATTTTCTCCTGTTGGTGCTCAATGGGAATGGATTGGAGGAACGTTGTTTACCAGCCATATAAAAAGCTGTTTTAAATTTGTAATGAAGAAGAAAAAAAAAAAAAATAAGAAACTGAAATCAACTAAAGGGATCCACCCATGCTGTAGAGTTCTACCACCACCACCACCACCACAGTATCAATGAGGTCTAAGGAAAACCTTTGGAGATGCTTCCGTCCAATGCTGAAACATGGATTCAATTTTTTGTTTTTGCTGGAAATCAATTTCATGTCAATGGTAAACTAGAATATTATATTTGAGGATCTGTACAGGCTTGTGTGGTCAACAGCAGAGGTCACCACTGACAAAGCTTAAACCCAGTGCTGCATTTACGATGACCATCGGTTCATTTGTCTCAAGTCTACTCAGTAAAAAAGGGTGCGCTTAAGAGCAGAGGTAAACAAACCATTTAAAGCAGTTGATCAAATCAAGGCAAATCCCTCCGTCCCACACTTAACAAACCGCTAAAATTGTTGAAATTCCACCCGAATACATTGGAAACAGGTTCAAAAACCACGAGGATCAGTCAAAGCTTTGGCTTCATTCATACTCTTAGATCATTCCCATAGTCAATACTGAGGGATGCCAATCCCCTCTCCTTTTCCGCCCAAGGCCATGTTTTGTTGTGTTTATGGAAACCATTTCTTTGCTCCACCTGCTAATACATCTAGCTTGCGCTGATTGCTGCTTCAGGGGCTTTCTTAACAGGCCCAAATCCAGGACCACTGTGATGTCCAGGCCACATACATCCAAACAAGGGTGAGAGAGTCCTCACAGCCCACAGCTGCACATGGAAGCAAACACTACTGACCACACTGACACAGTCCAGCAGACTGGGGTTGTTTAAAACTGGTTTAAAGAATCCTCTTAAACCAGTAGAAAGGGGAGGCAAAGGGAAGGCTTGAAAAGTAGCTTAAAGTGAATTTTTTTTTCGGAACGAGTAACTGATATATTGCTGTTTTGTATTGAAGGCAGCTATGACATACTTGTTTATGCCCCGTGCTTCGGAAAAACTTCTCGTTTCTGAATACATACACTGTCATGACTTCTACACCATACAGTCATTGATTCCTTCATTGACCTGTCCACATCTTCCTCTAACAGAATGAATTCATTGAGTCTCAGATGGGGAAAAACCCTGCAACTCACCCTTTGTGATTCTCTATAGTAAAAGTTCCTTAGTGAGCAATAGATGGAAACAAAGTCTAATACATTTGTTAATTAAATCCTTTTGAGTTGGCCCTGCATATGCTCTTGGGTACCGGGACAAGCTGCCAAAAGCAAACAGGATACCGACAATAATACAATTACTATCTGATTCACCTCTGTCCTCCTAAACCAGCATAGAATGGTTCTGAGGAATGACACACTGTCTGCACTTGGATTATACACAACGGCTACACAATACTGGCACTGTAAGCTCGACCAAAAACCACAGATAAGAAACAAAAAACATAATCCTCATAAAGTACTGGAACGAAAAGCAAGTGATCTCGACGTGAAGTCAGAGGAGGCTCTCCGAAATGGTTTTACTCAAGGTCAGAAAAACAAATCTTAAAAATCGACACTATTTCTAGTTTAGAATGCCTCCACATTCTGGACTAAAGATGTTGATGTGTTTCTGCGTCTTTTGGCCCTCAAAATCAATGCCACATTCACATTCATGTTGACCTCATTAGCCAGCGATGTATCTATTTCTAGTCAGGGTGATGGAAAAAAGTACAAAGAGACTTTAAATATAAAAGTGAGAGGAAGGATCGCTCGAAATGCATTCATAAGTAATTAATTACAAACGAGCACATTTCTTTTCTCAAACCAAATTGCATCTATATTTAGGGGAAGCTGACTGAGCCACAACTGAACAATTCATTTCTTGGAGGGGGGTGGGGGGGGGGGGGGGGGGGGGGGGGTCCACTGAAGGTGAAAAATTCCCTTTTTGTTTTGCCTGAATTTTCATAACGGCACAGAGCCTTTAGTAAACACACAAGGCCATTTGCAGTGATTTTTGATTTACACGCGTGTGAAATCTGCCTCGCATGCCAAAACGCGTGAGCGGGTGATGTGGTTGAATATGAGCACACATGTTTGTGTTGTCATGGATTTTACAGACTCAGCCACGGGAGGGGTGTTTTAGGGTTCACAAAATAAGAAACCTTTTAAATATTTTCTTTACCATTAACTCATACAAAGGCATAACTTTTTTATTAAAAGAGCGTTTTTCAAAGAACGACGTCTCAATATGCCAGGCTTTGAAATATGTCAACAGGAACAAAGCATATAGAAACATAAAAAGTATGGATGAATTAAGTTCATATAAGGGCATATGATTCATCGTGTTTTTTTTGTTTTTTGGGTTTTTTTTTGTTTTTGTTTTTGTTTCTTTTGTCTACCGTGTCTCAAGGCCATTAGTTTCCTACAAGATCTGACATGTCTGTAGCGTGGTCTCTGGATATTACTGTAGATGAAATCTGAAGTCTACCTATCAGCCTACACGGTCCAAAAGCACAATGCACTCTCTAACCCACTACATAACAGTTTTCACGAAACCTAGCCCTAAAAGTGAAATATCTCTAAAGTAAAAATGACAGATTTCGTATCTGGGGTGGTTTAAACTATTCATAGCAAAGGTCCATTTAAATAAAGGCATCTGGAAAATACTAACTGCCCCTTATTCTCATCTTCCAGCTTCCATAAATAAACCAGGCAATAAAATGTACACTGTATTACAGTGTAGTAATTACTCTATCATAATAAAAATGATATACTTTCCTCTCAGAAACTTTATTGTGGTAACACCCAGGCACAGACTCAAGAGGTTTAATTAAAATGGATAATTTTAATGCCCATAAGGAAAAAAAGAAGAGAAATTCCACTGGAAATTACCAAAAGACTTGCATAGGGAAAATATCTGGCTTTATGAGGTCATTATCACCTAGTGTAACTGGCACAGACTGACGGCTGTCCGACTAATGATAACCATTAACAGCTCCAAACTTTAACACACCCATTTCACTACTGAATGAAGAGTTGTCTGTATCTCTAACCTCAGCGTCATGAATTATCCGTCTAGGAATAGTGACATATATCGCCAAAAGGACAGGCCAAAATGGCTAACAGATAGGCTAACCCTAAGGGATGGTTTCTTACATCTGGTTAGAAGAGTGAGGACAATAAGCGTGTTAGCTTTATGACTGAAACACTGCATAAATGTAGACGTCAAATATGAAAGCTGGTTTCAAACATACGCAGTCGCCCGACTTACACTTCAAGTATGAGTCTACATGGTGGTAGTTCGCAGAGTAGCTACCATTAGGACGGCCATCGTTAAACACAGCTCACTGAAAGCCACAAACCCATGGGCAGACAGCAGAGATACAGCAGCTATGACTTCAACTATTGTTGTCCCAAGAAGTGACTCAGCTCATAAAAGCATTACGTGTTGTTTTCCATACCTTTCAAAAGCGTTAGAAGGGAGCCCCTGAAGGACCAGTTAAACTAATGGTCTATTAGGAAGACAAATTACATTTGCCTTTCAAATAGTGCCCAAAATAAGCATTTAAAATACAAAACAACCACATTAGACTTTAAGAACTACAGTAGGTGATCTGAGCACTTCACACTTGCATTTCCATATGGAACACATTAGCCTCTTGCTCTTTACTTGCCTGACTCTGTTAAACCTGCAGATGCTAAGCTTTTTTCTTTCGCACACTTATTTTCTTTCCTTCTTTCTTTCTTTCTTTCTTTCTTTCTTTCTTTCTTTCTTTCTTTCTTTCTGTTTTTTCAAGTGACGTGAGGGTTCAAATTGCATATCATGATTGAAACATGTGTGTGTGTGTGTGTGTGTGTGTGTGTGTGTGTGCGTGTGTGTATGTGTGAGACACATAAGGAAATCTGTAGCTGAGGAGGAAGACTTTATAAGGTGTTAGAGATGGTGAGATGGCATTGTTTACGCTGTTTAATAGGGTTTCTCAGAGGAGCGTAGAAGAGAACATGTCCTCTCTGAAAAGACAAGTCGAAGCCCTGTACTCTTTCAGCATGTCTGGAGCCTAATTCCATCTGGTTCACACATCAGTGAACAGTGCGGTTCAAGATCTTCTCTATAAATAAGAAGCCCGTGAAAAAAAAAAAAAAAAAAAAAAAAACTTTCCAAAATTCACTTTGAATAATTACATTCAGCCTTCAGCATCATTACAAATTGGGTAATAACTGATGTTGGGACAAGTGTAAATATTTAGCTGGTCTGAGTAAAATTACCTCATTACCAAGAGCTGTATGCAATCAAACCCAATTCCAACTGCTTCTGATATTAATAAACTGTCCAGC